>NC_090739.1:35737850-35747850 GCF_036898095.1 Palaemon carinicauda | reverse complement strand
CTCGCTTAGAATATTATTGAAAAGATATTAATTAGTCTTATGGAGAAACATTACACTATGTCTGCTCCTAACTATGTCTGCCTCATATGTAATAACACGGAGGGAGAATGGAAAAAATGGATAGTATGTGAATGTAATAGAATCTACCATAAGAAATGTGTGCATATAGTGACAGCCATCAGTGAGAATGAACGGAATAACCTAGACTGGTTATGCCCACACTGCACGTGAAGTCAGACAAAACAATTTAGTAATATCAAAATTGAAAGATGTGAACGTAAGAGATCTGGCCCTGAACGAACAAGATGCGAAAATAGATGACTTGGAAAACAAACTTGCGGACCTTAGCGCAGACGCAGAAAATTCCACCCATACCACCGACCTCACTTAGAAAGTTGACATTCTTGCCATGAATATGGAATCAATTAAAGCAACACTTCAAACATCGATAGACCCAAAACTGGAGAAACCGACATTTGTTGACAAAGTTAAGGAAAAAATATGTTGATAATTAAATAAACTAATACTTTACTTTTACGTTTACGGGTTTATTTCTCGCCCTCCATCAGACACCAAAAGTCTGTTCAGGCGAGCCTTGGTGTGTGAAAATAATTTCTTTCCAGTTAATATTTTGCTCTGTATCTTATCAGTTATTTCGCTAGCATTTGTATTCAGGCTTGATAGTTTTCAGGTCACAATTATAACACTTTCTAAAAAATAAGTCTTCAGGTTTTTCTTGAAAGCTGCCACATTTTTGCTATTCTTGACATCAAGTGGAAGGTCGTTGAAGAGTCTCGGTGCAGCATAACTAAACGTTCTTCCAACTATTGCATGATTCACACTAATTTTGAATAGTCTATGTGGGTCATCTGCATGTCTAACTCTTACAGCGGCGCTGGTAGCTAGAGGGTAGGGGACCAAGAAATCACGAAGATATTTAGGCTTATCACTTGTAAGTGCTTTGTGAGTAAACAAGCAAATCTTAAATTCAATTCTAGCCTTAACAGGTAACCAATGTAGATCGATCAATGCAGGAGTTATTCTCTCCCGTAGTTTAAGGCCTTTTATCAGTCTAGCCGCCCGGTTTTGCACATTTGAAGCTTTTTTAGTAGTGTATTGGAAAATTTATAGTACAGAGAATTGCAATAATCAAGCCTTGATATTACGTGACTCATCACTAAAAATTTTGTACTGCCCTCTGTTAAATATTTTCTAATAAATACTATGTTTCTCAGGTGATAGTTACACACTTTCACTGCATTCACTATTTGGTCCCTCATTGACAAATTACTATCTATCAGTACACCCAAATTTTTCACAACTGGCACAATTCTAACATCAGCGTCACCAATTTTTATACTTTGAAATAACTGGCAATTCTTCAAAGCCATCTTTGAGCCAAAAAACATTCATTCTGTTTTATCATCATTTAATTTAAGCTTTTTCCTCTGCATCCATGTTTTTATTTGTCATTATCTCATCAATTTTCTTCTTTATATCTTGTGTTGTTGAAATTGAAAGGTAGAACTGAGAATCATCTGCATATAGTTTAAAGCCCACTTTGTTTTTTCAAGATGTGTGATAGCTCGATAGTATATATGTTGAACAAGATAGGGCCCAGAACACCACCCTGTGGAACACCTTTCATAAGAATTTTCTCATTGGATTGGTTTCCAGAAACTTCTACAATAGTCTTCCTATTCATAAAGTAACTTCACAAAAATTCCAGTGCTACCTCAGTCACTCCAATAGACTTTAAGTCGTCAAGTAAGTACTCGTGCACAACAGTATCAAAAGCAGCACCAAGATCTAACAGAGTCAAAATTCCACACTTTCCCTCATCAAGAAACCTATGATATCATTCATTATTGAGCATAAGGTAGTTTCTGTAGAGTGATTAGCTCTGTAGGCCGATTGATTTTCCGGGAATACCTCTAACTCATCAATATACGCCCATAATTGCTCACTTATGATTTTTTCAATAAGCTTCGACAAGTTGGATAAATTTGAAATGGGCCTATATGAATTTAGCTCGTTTACATCACCTTTTCCTTTGTATATTGGTTTGATCAACGCAGTTTTTTCACAGCTAGGAAAACAGGATTGTGATATACTTAGGTTAGTTATGTTCAGGTAAATATTATATACAACTTGCTTGTTTGGAGCTTCACTTATTGAACTGTTTGGGAAAGGGTCGTTTCCACAATATGCATTCTTCATCTCTCTCATAACCTTTAACAAGTCGCACATATTTATTTCCTTAAATTTTATTAACTTCATACAACTACTTAAACAACTAAAATTACTGAAAGAAAATGTAAGGTTGAACAAGCATTTACAGACATTCCTATACTTAACACGAGGTCAACTACGAATGGAAATGTTGTTGTAAACTTTGCAAACAAGATGATCA
The DNA here is from genome assembly GCF_036898095.1 of Palaemon carinicauda. NCBI lineage: Eukaryota > Metazoa > Arthropoda > Malacostraca > Decapoda > Palaemonidae > Palaemon > Palaemon carinicauda. Next base: position 35,745,437 of record NC_090739.1, on the reverse strand, counting down.
GAGAAGAGGTGGCAAACAAAATTCAGACATTGGTGGCTGACATCGAAGTGAGAAAAATCGGAAAACTAAAACCAAAAATAATGATATGCAATGTATACAATGATATTTTGATGATGTAGTAAATGTTTCGATTCATAGAAATCGCTTCCTGGACCAAATCCAAAATATAGAAGATAAGGCGAGTGTAGTCCTGAAGAAAAAATGCCTCAGGGGGGGGACCACCCACTGTGTGCTGAAATGTGATCCTGAAGTTCGGAGGGCTATTCATAATAATGGGGACAAGTTTCGTTACGATGGAGTATTTATAACATACGTGATAGGTACCACGTGATCACCTGCTACCACTGTCAGAGGTATGGACATTTTGAAAAAGATTGCAAGTCTAAAACCCTGTCCACACGATCGAGAATCCCCGACGGGGAAACAGTGATACCAGACCACAATAGTTAATAAGAATGAGGGTTAATGACGTCAGAAGCGGGAAAACCACAGACAGGGATCTGGCTTCATACAGTGTTGCCAGATCCCTGACTTTAGTTTTCCCGCTTCTGACGTCATCAACCCTCATTTTCGCTAACTATTGTGGCCTGGTATCACTGTTTGCCCGTCGGGCATGCTCGATCGTGTGGACAGGGCTTAAGAATGAAGATAAAGTCTGAGGGAAATGTTCAGGGAGACAGTCCACCAGGGAGTGTAATTCGCAAGTGTCAAAGTGTATAAACTACACAAAGTTAAACAGACCAAGTGACCATACAGTAAATTCTAGAAACCGCAAAGCTTAATGACTTAGAATTGAAAAGGCTAACGGAAAATACTGATCATGGTTACATGGGATATCATAAACTGTGGCTATGTAAATATACAATCTGTAGGTAATAAGACTGTTCAAATTCGAGAATTGATAAACGAGAAATATTTAGATATGCTAGCATTATCTGAAACATGGTTAAATAACTTGGACAAGGCAAAGATCACTGAAATGACGCCCCCTCACATGTGCCTTCTTTCACATACCGAGAGAAGGTAGGTCTGGTAGGGGTGTCAGGCTCTATTCATAAAAGTTACTCAAATCTCAAAACGTTGAAAAGAATTAGCGTAACAAGCCTTGAACATATAGAAATGAAATTTGTACCAAAAAATAGAAGAATATCCTTTGTAACAATCTACAAACCTCCTAGAACAAACACTAGTATCTTTTTTGAAGTATTCGGTGCTCTCATTGAGATGATTATCATGGAAAAAAACGAATTAGTTATTATTATTGTTATTATTATTATCATTATTATCATTACTATTATTATCATTATTAATTGTTAAGCTACTACCCTAGTTGGAAAAGAGAGATGCTATAAGCCTAGGGGCTCCAACAGGGAAAATAGCTCAGTGAGGAAAGGAAACAAAGGAAAATAAAATATTTTAAGAAGAGTATTATGTATCAACGTAATTTTTGCTTTTGTTTACGTCAGCCTTGTTACTGTCTAATTTAACGCTTGTTTCTTTTCTGTGTTTTTCGAGTCCTTGGTGAGAAGAGACACCTGCGTTTACGTGCAAGGAACTCGATTGTTTGAAGACACAGTTCGAGCTCAAGGATTCCCGGACCTACTGCAGCAGCTGGCTTATATGAGCTTTGGAGAGGATTATGACACCAACGTTGGACGGCTTTTACCAGGTGCATTTCTGCCACCTATGGTGATTTGCAATCCCTGTGTGTTCTCTTCTGCGGTCTGCACCGCCGATGTAGGAATCCCGGCTTCAAGGTGGACGTGGTAGAGACACCGCCGTCAACGCATCGTCGACATAGTCAGTTGCGGGAGCTTTGGAGTTCGTGGTGGTATGTAGGGAGGCAATTGGCAGGTAGGAGATATTATTCACCTTTTTTGGGGGTTAGGACTCCATTTCCCTCCCTTTGATGAGGAGTCCTGCTGAGCTGCACTCTCTACGGTAGCTGAGTGTGAGTGGAGTCGCTACCTTGATTGGAGCAGCCCCAAAGAGTGTGAGAATTCATATTTTTTATTTTTTTGTTTCTTGTGTGTATTGGTAATTATTTAACTGTTAGACTCTCTCTCGTTGAGAGAGTGGTGTTTCCCGTTGGGGAATTTGATGATTATTTAAATGTTAAGACTCTTATTGAGAGTGTGGGGAATTTTGTTAAATGGTTATTTTTTAATTGTTAATTGTTATTTGTTAAGTTATAGTTGTTAATAGTTAGTTGCAAGTTGTTAATTCAAATTGTTAGGTAGTCAAAAGGTTGTTAATAAATATTGTTAAGTCTTCCCAAGTGTTTTCGTTTCCGCTGACTATTTTACTGCTGGATATTTTTTGTAAACATTGACCTCTCTTATAGTGCAATAAGAACTTGCACCACGGCTCGACAAGGGTCGCAACAAAGAGCAACAAAATTAAAATAAATATCTCCTATATAAACTATAAAAAACTTTAACCAAAGAAGAGGAAGAGAAATATAGAATAGTGTGCCCAAGTGTAACCAAAAAGACAGTGGAAGACCATGGTACAGAGGCTATGGCATTACCCAAGATTAGTGAACAATGGTTTGATTTTGGAGTGTCCTTCTCCTAGAAGAGCTGCTTATCATAGCTAAAGAGTCTCTTCTACCCTTACAAAGAGAAAAGTAGCCACTGAACAATTACAGTGAAGTAAGAAGTAAGAAAGTAAACTCTAGACATAAATCAAATTTTTCTCCTACCGTATTTATTGAAGTTACAAAGAAAATAAATGATGCTATCAACATTCCCTGTGATCATGACGACCAACGTCTGTTAGAAGCCAAGTGTGCTAACTGTCTTATGACCACTTATAGTAAAGTAAGCAGAAGCGAATATGATTCCATGTGCCCACCGATGGAAAAGACTATAACTGTAAAAGACCAATCTCCTTGGTTTCATGGAGAGACTTTAGTAAAAAAAAAAAAAAAAAAGGAAGGACGTAAAGAAAGTGGAATAGGTTAAAAACTGAAAGTACTTGGGTAGAATACAAAATTGCTGCATGTCAATTAACTACCTACTAAGAAGGAAATCTAAAGTGAATATTATAAGAGGACGATCCTCGAAGCAGCAGCAGACATAAATAAGTTGTATCGTCTCCTAAATGGTATAATAGGAAATGTAAAAGAAAAGAAGCTACCTGATGGAATACTGTGACCAGGAACAAGCAAATAATTTTCTGGTATTCTTTAAAAACAAAATTGAAAATATAACCAGGTCATATGAAAATACTCAACATTAGATTAATGATACAGCAGGTACAGACAAAATTAATACGATTTAACAACATAACACAAGATGACATCACTAGGATTATCAAGAGAGCAAAGAAAATAAACAAACTGCGCGATTGATCCTATGCCAATATCTGAAGTAATTGGAGAGAGAGACTTTTCTAGTCTAGCCGAAATAACGAGAATAGCAAATGCAAGCATTGATGAATGTACGTTTCCTAAATCTAAGAAAATGGCTATAGTCATACCAATTCTGAAAAATGCACTTGACTACCAGGAATTAAGCTCATATAGACCTATTTCAAATCTATCATTTTTCTCAAAATTGCTTGAATATGTAATTCTTGAACAACTAGTCAGCTACTTAGAAGTAACAGAAGCTTTGCCTAACAACCAATCTGCATACAGAAAACTATACTCTACGGAGACAGCCATCTGCTCTGTTGTAAATGATATGCTATAGTGGATGAAAATAAATGTGGTATCTTAATACTGCTCGATCTCAGTGCTGCTTTTAATACAGTGGTGCATGAACAATTGCTAAATGATCTACGGTCCATCGGCGTTGAATATCAAGCCTTCGAATACCTAAAAGACTACTTAATTGGTAGAAATTACTGTGTACAAATTGGAAACTCTTATTCATCATGTGAACCCTTAAACAGAGGGGTACCCCAGGGAAGTGTACTTGACCCAATCTTATTCTGCATCTATACTATTGGTCTATCGAAAATGCTACAAAGGCATGGCGTGAAGTTTAAACTATTTGCAGATGACACAATTTTACTTCTCCATAAAAGTAAATGATATACATGACACTACTGAAACTCTAAACCGAATCCTTGATAGCGTTAGAGAATGGATAACATTTAAAAAACTAAGATTAAATGAGAACAAAACTGAATTCATTTTGGTGGGCAAGAGAAACAGCGTGAGAAGCTTAGGTGATATTCAAATTAATATAAATGTCTCGGTGTCGATATCTAGTAAAGTTCGAGATCTAGGTGTATTTCTTGACTGTAACCTGTCTCTAAATTCCCAAATAAATAATGTAATAAAAACTACTGGTTATCATCTAAGAAATATTGCGTTTATAAGAGTACTTGGACGAAAATTCTGTAATGAAACTTGTGATAAACTGTATTATTACCAGGATTGACTACTGCAACTATCTATTACAATTTACAAAGAGTGCAACTTAAGAAATTACAAAACATAATAAAAAGAGGAGCAAGACAGATAAAAGGTGTCCCACATATAGAAAGGATCACCCCTATGCTAATCGATTTACACTGGCTGCCGATCAAAGCGAGAATTGAATTTAAAATATGTACAATAACCCACTAAGTTATCAGAACCGGACGTCCAAATACTTATGAGAACTGCTACACATTGCGCAGCCAACAAATAGTGTCGACACGAGAATAGTTACAGATGTCTTTAAACTGCTGGAACCTAGATTTATGTCTACTTTAGGCTCCAGAGCCCTTAAATATGCGGCCCCGAGACTATATACTAAGCTCCCAAGAAACATTCGAATGATTGAAGACATTAAGGCGTTCAAGAGGAAACTGAAGACTTTCTTATTTCATGAGTCCTTTGACTGTGGCGATTAAACAGTAAATGAACAATACGCGATATGAAACTTTAAATACTCTGAAAGAACAAGGTAAAACGACAGTGGAGGTCCTGTAGAGAGAGTGGTTCTCCTGCTATATGGGACCGGAAAAGCAGCCATCAAAGTAAAGTAAAGTGTCTTCTTCGTATGGCTGTTGGAGCTTTATTGCTTTTCTTCGTATTTCATATGTTAATGTCTTAGGTTATAGGTCCTGTGAAAAAGGTTTATTTTTAAATATTAAGTTTCATTTTGAAATATTAAGGTTTATTTTGATATATTTGTTTTAAAAAATTATACATTTTAATCGTTTGGTTGGTCTATACTGTCCGGAGATTTTTCTCTTAGAGAAAAGCCACAGCCCCCAACTCAATTGTTTGTAAATTAAAGGGTAATTTTTCCCCACCCAAAACCCCGAGTTCCCACTGGGGGTCTCCCATTATCGGAGGATATAGATGTATATATATTTCTGAAACTATTAATTTGCGACGGGAACGAGTGTTATTTTCGAAGGGAGCGTAATTTTTCCTATAAGAAAGAGTAGTTGGAATCCTAGGTTACATTGCCATGGAACAAACTACAATGATAAAGGTATTGTATTCTAGAACAAAACTTTCTGGGTGTTTCTCAAAAATTAACGAAGCCGTCAGTTGTACTAAACTCTAAAAGAATCCCCTAGCAACTGTCTCACCTTTTAAAGAAAACTTATCAGTCTGATGTTACAGAAAACGACCCAGATATTTAAAGATGGGACTTTTTTCTACCATCGTTTAGTTACATTTTTTGTGAAGATATTTTATTGAACTAGTTGTGACGCTGTATATTCACTTCCATTTTTACAATCCTACTGATTTCGAGAAAAAATAAAAAATCTTGTTAGACAGAATATCATCAGAATCTGTGTTCCCAATTATCACACCTTTCACAATTGAACTTATGGAAACTTTCAGAATTAGTCGCTGAATTTAATAATCTTTACTTCAGCCTAATTAAAAAATTTCGAGCGTTTAAATAACAGGTATTTGTTACTATATACATTTCTGTAGATTATTATTAGTCTTGTAAATATTGTAAATATATATTCAATAATCATGAAATGTTTGCTGGCTATTGGAGTGACTCAGGAAGCACTGAAATTTTTGCGAAGTTACTTAGTGAACAGGAAGACTATTGTAGAAGTTTCTGGAAACCGATCCAATGAAAGAATTCTTATGAAGGGTGTACCACAGGGTAGTGTCCTGGGCCCTATCTTGTTTAACATATATACTATCGAGCTATCACACATCTTGAAAAAACAAAAAGTGGGTTTTAAACTATATGCAGATGATACTCAGTTTTACCTCTCAATTTCAGCAACACAAGATACAGAGAAGAAAATTGATGAGATAATGACTGAAATAAAAACATGGATGCAGAGGAAAAGGCTCAAATTAAACGATGATAAAACAGAATGTATGTTCTTTGGCACAAAGGTGGCTTTGAAGAATTACCAGTTAATTCAAAGTATAAAAATTGGTGATGCTGATGTTGGGATTGTGCCTGTTGTGAAAAATTTGGGTGTACTGATAGACTGTAATTTGTCAATGAAGGACCAAATTGTGAACACAGTGAAAGTGTGTAACTATCACCTGAGAAACATAGCATTTATTAGAAAATATTTAACAGAGGGCAGTACAAAAATTTTAGTGATGAGTCATGTAATATCAAGGCTTGATTATTGCAACTCTCTGTACTACAAATTGCCCTATACACTACTAAGAAAGCTTCAAAATGTGCAAAACCGGGCGGCTAGGCTGATAAAAGGCATTAAATTTCGGGAGAGAATAACTCCTGCACTGATCGATCTACATTGGTTACCTGTTAAGGCTAGAATTGAATTTAAAATTTGCTTGTTGACTCACAAAGCACTTATAAGTGATAAGCCTAAATATCTTCGTGATTGCCTGGTCCCCTACCCTGAAGCTACCAGCGCCGCTGTAAGAGTTAGACATGCAGATGACCCACATAGACTATTCGAAATTAGTGTGAATCATGCAATAGGAGGAAGAGCGTTCAGTTATGCGGCACCGAGACTCTTTAACGACCTTCCACTCGATGTCAAGAATAGCAATAATGTGGCAGCTTTCAAGAAAAACCTGAAGACTTATCTTTTTAGAAAGTGTTATAATAGTGACTTGAAAACTATTAAGCCTGAATACAAATGCTAGCGAAATAACTGATAACGATACAGAGCAAAATATTAACTGGAAAGGAATTATTTTTTTCACACACCAAGGCCCGCCTGAACAGACCTTTAGTGTTTGATGGAGGGCGAGAAATAAACCCCTAAAAGTAAAAGTAAGTATTGTTTTCTTTCGCTGTTACTGTTTTGCTTTTTTTCTATTCTAAATTAATTAAAATATATTAATTTGGCAATATAATATCAAACTAGATTTGATATAATCTACCTTTTGATATAGCTGACCGTTACAACTGGATCTTTATTTTTACGTTAATGAAGGTTACTTGTGTAACGCCAAGCGCTGAGTATCTAAAGAGTATTAAAGAACGATTAAACCGTTCAGAGTGAAAGGCCACAAGATAAGACCATTGCATAAAGAATGCCCAGGCAGTGAATAGATAACAGGATTTAGGAATTTTGAGAATGAGTCCTAAGTAAAACATTTGACCATGATTAATTCAAACTTATTCTCAAATATGTATATTTTATCCCCGAAATCAGGCACCCTTTGAATTA
>NC_090739.1:35727850-35730350 GCF_036898095.1 Palaemon carinicauda | reverse complement strand
GTTAAAGAGTCCCCATGCTCCTTTACCAACCTTCAATAGTACTGAAGGCGAAGATCTTGGGAAGTTTTTTGTAGAATTTGAACAAACCCTTTCAAAGTTTAAGTTCCCAGAATATGATAAGTTATTGTTGTTAAAACAGCAGGTAAAGGGAAGAGCTCTCACATTAATTAACACTTTGGATGTTCAAAGTCAGAGTTATGCTGATGCAAAAGCTTTGCTAGAGAAGGCTTTAGGCTCAAGAGAAGTTCAAATTTTTAATACCATAAAGCAAGTATCTTCAATAAAACTTTCAGATGATGATGATCCTTTTGATTATATTGGGACAGTAAGCAATTTAGTAGCAAGCGTTAAGACCTTAAATATTGATGTTGACATGTTTCTTCAGTTCTTCTTCTGGAATGGCTTAAATGAGAAATTTAAGTGTCATATGACTGCCATAACTAACAAAATTAGGCCATCTCTTGCAGAGATTAGGGATAATTTCTTCGATGCTAGTGAGAGATATTTACAAGGTAAAAAATGTAAGAAAGTTGAGAAACTAAAGTCTGACACTACTAGCTTTGCTGCCAAGGTTTCTTTTGACTCTAAAGTAGGTAAATGCAGCATTTGTAGTAAATTAGGCAAAGATCCAAGTCATTTTTTGAGTAAATGTCCTAACTTTGTATCTAGCAAAGATAAAAGAACAAAATTGGAGGAACTGGGTGCTTGCTCAAAGTGTGGCTATCCAAGTCATATATTATCAGAATGCAGATTCAGATTTAATTCCAAATGTAAAAACTGCAAGGGCTGGCATATGTCATTTTTGTGTCCCGATGAAAAAGGTGCTACCAGTATTAAAGAAAATCCAAATTCCGAAAAGAAAAAAGGTAAAGCCAGTAACAGTACAGATAAAGTTAGAAACTCTGAGAGTGGTAATGGAGATGTTGCTGGTAGTTCAAGCAGTAGTGTTGCTGCTATAACTGAAGTTTTAAATTGTGAGGTTGAGGGATATACAATTTTGCCAACTTTTAATATTTCAATTAAAGGTACCAATCTCAGGGTCCTTAAAGACACTGGATGTCAAGCAAATTACATTGAAGAAAATTTGGCTCAAGATTTAAATTTGAAAGTTGTAAATAATGGAGTTTCTTTAACCATTAATGGTATTAATTCCTCTAAGAGTTATAAGACTAAACAAGTTGAAATTGAGTTGCCAATTGGTAACAGTAGTTACATTGTATATGCATTTTGTCTTCCCTCAATTGATGTTTCATTGCAGTTACCTGGGTTAAATGAAGTAGTCAGTGGGTTTGTTTCAAAGGGATACAAGCTAGCAGATCGGGGATTGTTAAATTCTACAGATAGGATAGACAATATTAAATTTATATTAGGATCAGAGTCCTTGCATTGTATCCCTGAAAAGGATATAGTATTTGGAAAATCCAATGACTCCATTTATTCTGATACATGCTTGGGTATATTATTAAAGGGAGACATAAATAAATTAAAGAGCAATTTAAGATTCTTGAAGCCTTGTTCTTCCATGAAGTCAAATGTGCAACATATGTTAAAAGCTGTAAATGTACTTCCAACAGGGACGAAAGAGAACGTTTCAGCAGAATCTTCATCTTTAAATGACCTGGAGACTTCTAATACATATGAGTTGTTTGATGATGATGGTCAGATAATAGATTCTGAGTTGAATAGGGCTACAAATGAATGCTTAGAACTCTCTTGTAAATATTATGTTGGGGAAGACAGAGGTCAATATCATGAAGATAATGTGGTAGAACTGAATGACAGGGCTTATAGAGTATGCTTTAGAAGAAACCCATAGGACTGCTGATGGAAAGATTGTGTATGCCACTGTTATGGAACCCGAAAGTTAGTCATCCACTAGGCCGCAACTACAATTTAGCCAAATCAGTGTTGACAAACCCTTACATCTAAATTAGAAAATTACCTGATAAGTTAGCCTTAGTAAATGAAACCTTTAAGACTCGGGAAACATTAGGCATCATTAAGGAGAATATGACTAAAGCCATTGATTACCCCATAGGAATTGTTAAAGGGCTGCCCAAGGAATATTTACGATGAAGTTACTGGGGGTAAATTTATGCTAGGTAAAAGTCGAAGATTTGTTAAGCGTCATGTGACAAGCCTGATTCCCTTCTTGTCAAGTGACCATTGACAGCATGGATAAAACTTAAGAAAATTCTTTCACTTTCATAGGAAGACATTTAGTCTGTATATATTATCAGTTAAGTTTATTTTGTTTTAAATTTATTTTTCCATTGACTTTTCAGATGAAAATTCAATCCCTCCCCTGCGGAGTGTATAAAAAATATATATTTAAATATATATCCTAAAATATTTTGTTAAAAGTTTATGGATATTTTGGGCGATTGAGAAATTTTCTCTATGAGCGGTAATTACCTTACCTGGAGAAAACATTCCCTTGGAATGGGTAATTATCTCCGTAGTTTACTTTAGAATTTCTTTGAATTTTTCTTTCAATTTG
>NC_090739.1:35601862-35721862 GCF_036898095.1 Palaemon carinicauda | reverse complement strand
TGTTTGAATGTCGAATGAACGCTTTGATGTGGTTAATTAAGTATTGTTTAGATGGGATTTCTTCAACTTTGATATTCAGAATTGCATTAATATTCCAGTATGGAATAAATGTGATCAGAAAAAACATCAACACACACTGTTGGAAAAAACCGTAATTATCAAAAATTCTACGTAAAAATATACAGTTCTTAACCTTATTCAGTAAAATACAGACGACAGTAATTTTACCAAACCTTGTTATTATCTTTAACGGGTTGATGACCGTAATATCACTTTACGTCAATATAACAGGTTTTAAAACGGTAAAAATCCTGGAATAAATGTTGCCAGACTTTAACTGCTTTTAACAGTGGTCCGTAAGATTCATCACTCTTAAACATCTGTTCACTTTACATAAAAGACACTAAGCAGGCTGACTAAGCATACCGTTAGATATTTGCTATACGCGAAATATGATACCAAGTGATAAGGCAAATACACTTTCTTAACAATGTTTGATCATTTAGGAGGTTGGCTAGGGCACTAGCCGCCCGTTGAGATACTACCGCTAGAGAGTTATGGGGTCCTTTGACTGGCCCGACAGTACTACACAGGACCCTTCTCTCTGGTTACGGTGCTTTGCCTTCACTGACACTGAATAGCCCGGCCCATTCTTTACAGATTCCCCTCTGTCCTCATACACCTAACAACACTGAGATTGCCAAACAATTCTTCTTCACCCAAGGGGTTAACTACTGCACTCTACTTATTTACTTTTAGAGGTTTATTTCTCGCCCTCCATCAAACACTAAAGGTCTGTTCAGGCGGGCCTTGGTGTATGAAAAAATAATTCCTTTCCAGTTAACATTTTGCTCTGTATCGTTATCAGTTATTTCGCTAGCATTTGTATTCAGGCTTAATAGTTTTCAGGTCACTATAATAACACTTTCTAAAAAGATAAGTCTTCAGGTTTTTCTTGAAGGCAGCCACATTTGTGCTATTCTTGACATCGAGTGGAAGGTCGTTAAAGAGTCTTGGTGCAGCATAACTGAACTTTCTTCCTCCTATTGCATGATTCACACTAATTTTGAATAGTCTATGTGGGTCATCTGCATGTCTAACTCTTACAGTGGCGCTGGTAGCTTCAGGGTAGGGGACCAAGCAATCACGAAGATATTTAGGCTTATCACCTGTAAGTGCTTTGTGAGTCAACAAGCAAATTTTAAATTCAATCCTAGCCTTAACAGGTAACCAATGTAGATCGATCAGTGCAGGAGTTATTCTCTCCCGAAATTTAATGCCTTTTATCAGTCTAGCCGCCCGGTTTTGCACATTTTGAAGCTTCCTTAGTAGTGTATTGGGCAATTTGTAGTACAGAGAATTGCAATAATCAAGCCTTGATATTACATGACTCATCACTAAAATTTTTGTACTGCCCTCTGTTAAATATTTTCTAATAAATGCTATGTTTCTCAGGTGATAGTTACACACTTTCACTGTGTTCACAATTTGGTCCTTCATTGACAAATTACAGTCTATCAGTACACCCAAATTTTTCACAACAGGCACAATCCCAACATCAGCATCACCAATTTTTATACTTTGAATTAACTGGTAATTCTTCAAAGCCACCCTTGTGCCAAAGAACATACATTCTGATTTATCATCATTTAATTTGAGCTTTTTCCTCTGCATCCATGTTTTTATTTCAGTCATTATCTCATCAATTTTCTTCCCTGTATCTTGTGTTGTTGAAATTGAGAGGTAAAACTGAGTATCATCTGCATATAGTTTAAAACCCACTTTTTGTTTTTTCAAGATGTGTGATAGCTCGATAGTATATATGTTAAACAAGATAGGGCCCAGGACACTACCCTGTGGTACACCCTTCATAAGAATTCTCTCATTGGATCGGTTTCCAGAAACTTCTACAATAGTCTTCCTGTTCACTAAGTAACTTCGCAAAAATTTCAGTGCTTCCTGAGTCACTCCAATAGACTTTAAGTCGTCAAGTAAGTATTCGTGCACAACAGTGTCAAAAGCAGCACTAAGATCTAACATAATTAAAATTCCACACTTTCCCCCATCAAGAAGACCTATCATATCATTCATTATTGAGCATAAGGTAGTTTCTGTAGAGTGATTAGCTCTGTAGGCCGATTGATTTTCCGGGAATACCTCTAACTCGTCAATATGCGCCCATAATTGCTCACTTATGACTTTTTCAATAAGCTTTGACATGTAGGATAAATTTGAAATGGGCCTATATGAATTTAGCTCGTTTACATCACCTTTCCCTTTGTAAATTGGTTTGATCAACGCAGTTTTTTCACAGCTAGGAAAACAGGATTGCGATATACTTAGGTTAATTATGTTCAGGTAAATATTATATACGACTTGTTTGTTTGGAGCTTCACTTATTGAACTGTTTGGGAAAGGGTCGTTTCCACAATATGTATTCTCCATCTCTCTCATAACCTTTAACAAGTCGCACATATTCATCTCCCTAAATTTTATTAACTTCTTTCCCTCCTTCACTGGCATAGCTGACTGTCCTTCCAAGTGATTTTGGGGGAAGCCTCTATAGATTTTATCAATTTTTTCACTAAAGAATATAGCAAAACTCTCTGCACAAACATTGTCAGGCAAGGTTTTTGTGAAAGTCCTTCATGTTATTAGTTTTTTTACATTCGCCGTTGTAGAATTTTCTTTTTGTTTTTTCTAACAGGATGTTATAGTCATTTCTGGCCTTATTATATAGATTTCTGGCTTGTAATGATTTGGCTCTTTTCCATCTACCTTCCATCTTACGTCTGTGTCTTTTTGCCTTTAATAGCTCACTGTTATACCATCTAACATTTTCGCGTACCACTATTTGTTTGTTCTTTATGGGACACATGGTATCGTACATTTTTCCAAAATTGTCGTTGTATTTCTTGGTATAGCACCCAACACATTCTATGTCTACCATATGTTCACATTGTGTGTTCACACAAGACATTTGCGCTACACTAGCTTCAATAAAATTCTCAGCATCAAAATTTTCCCGTTCCCTATATGTGATCCATTTTTTCAATACTCTGGTGCAATTTATATTAACATTAAAGGTGATGAGTTTATGTGTTTTTGAGATCTCAAAGTCTGGTTCCACTTCAAGGTTTTTTATTAGGTCTGAGTCTTTTCCACATATGACCAAGTCGAGTGTATGACCACCTACTGACGTTGATACCAAAACACTGTTTATTAAATTAAACATCTCAAATACTTCCCTGAGTTCTTTAGCCTTATTATCATTTTCATCATCTACCCAACAGTTGAAGTCTCCACCAATTAATGTATTTTTAATATCGTCCACCACACCCACAAGAATACTAAATTCTTCAATGAATTTAGTCATATTACTCGCTGGTGGTCTATATAATGATATTATATTCAATACCTTATTGTTTCTTGTCAGTTTTAAACAGATATATTCAAACGTTTCAAATACTATTTCATTCATGATAGAAACCCTAGAGAAAGTTTTCGACACAAAGACACCCACTCCTCCTCCAGTTTTGTCCTTTCTTGGTACGTGATAGAAATCAGGAGTACACGGCGTCATCTCCTGAATCTTTGAGTTATCACTAATATTTCCCTGCAACCAAGTTTCCGTTAATAAGCATAAATCTAATTCCATTTCGTTAATAAGATTTCTAATCTTTAAGGTTTTATTCCCCACCGATTGAATATTTATCAGACCACACTTAACCAATGGGCTAGACTCCATGATCGGTTCTATTTCTTATCCTGGTAAGCTCCTCCTTGTATACTTTACAGTTATCGTCATATGTCTTATGATTCGTATCATTGTACTTCCTCATTGTGCAGTTATGACACTTTAACGTATTTACAGTACAATCCGTGGTTCGATGATCCTGGCTACACTTGGCACATACCTGAGTCTTGCTACAATTTTCAGCAGTATGACCAAATTCTTGGCATTTATAACACTGAAATACATTGTAGGAATCATAGATTTTACAGCATCCTCCAAGCGTGGTATATACTCTATCATCTCTTTTACGGAAGACTTTCCTGATAGTTGGACTACACTTTATAATGACGTGTAATTTACCGCTTTGTCTTGATTTAAACTTCCTGATCAATTTAAAGTCTTCTTCATTTTCACATATATCATTCAACCATTCATTCTTCTCCATTATACTGGCAATTATATCTTCATTTTCATCAATATTGCAGACCTTGATCTTCGGTTTAAGTAGATCCTTTTTATCTACTTCTACCTTAATGTCATTCTTGACCTCTTCTAAGTCATTTTTAGCCTTTTCTAACCCAGTTTTATCCGCAAAATTAACTACCAAGTGGCCTTGTTTAGAGGTTTTGACCTGTTCGACATTCGTGGTTATCTTCTTCATGATAGTTTTCTTGATATCTGAAGCCTTCTTATTTTCCTCCGTAGATTTTATAACCAAAGTGTTTCTTGATTTCAACTTACTTGCATATGTAGTCTTGGTCACATTCTCTTTTTCGTATTCCATAAGTTTTTCTTTCAGCTCGACAATTTCTTGACGCATATCCATGTATTGAGCAATTATCATATCCATAAAACCAGACATCTGTTGTTGTACATTTACCTTCATCTCTTCTATGATGATGCTTAGTCTCGTCATGTCATCAACACATGCAGACAACACATTTTGGACATTTATAAATTATGTTCCTGCTTTTTAAAAGAGTACTTGTACCATCCCTTAAATTAGAGCAAGCTACTTCATCATGGTATCATCTTCGCATTGATCGCATTGTATCCCATCATCGACATAGGACTCACAGTGCCCACACATGCCATGATTGCCTCCGTCATCACATTCTTCATAAGCTGCTGCCATTATACTTTCCTCCCTTCCTGTGAGTACCGCGTCGATTTCAGTCACAAATAGATCGAGATCATTCACGGGATTACGTCTTCCTTTTCGTTTTCTAAGGAAGGACATATTGAATCATTTTTCAATGAACTTTTCAAGTAGCCCCACCCCAACGCAAAAATGCTGGGTCAGGCCTTTCACTACAGACCTCACATACAAGGAAACCACTGATTTTTAGCACTATATTTCACTAATATCAACACTAGCAAACACCCACAAAGAGATTTTTCATAGTATAAACAACGAGATACACAATGATTCCGTTTAAAGTGGCTACTTTCCTCTTGGTAAGGGTAGAAGAGACTCTTCAGGTATGGTAAGCAGCTCTTCTAGGAGAAGGACACTCCCAAATCAAATAATTGTTCTCTAGTCTTGGGTAGTGCCATAGCCTCTGTACCATGGTCTTCCACTGTCTTGGGCTATAGTTCTCTTGCTTGAGGGTACACTCGGGCACACTGTTCTATCTAGTTTCACTTCCTATTGTTTTGTAAAAGTTTTTATAATTTATATAGGAAATATTTATTCTGATGTTACAAGTCTTAAAATAGTTTATTTTTCCTTATTTCCTTTCCTCACTGGGCTATTTTCCCTGTTGGGGACCCTGGGCTAATATCACCCTGCTTTTCCAACTAGGGTTGTAGCTTAGCATTTAATAATAATAATAATAATATTAATAATAATAATAATAATAATAATAATAATGATAATATCACTTCTCCCATTGCGTAAACAATTAACTTTATGCAACCAAATATCCCTAGTTATGAATGTCGTATCCTGCCACAGTACACAACTGGACAATGCTCATCCGTCGAGTCTGTTTCCAGCAAAACTGGACAAAAGTGTTTATCCCTAAATCGGAATAGTAAAACAAAGTAAATGGTCCCTATACTGTGATAATGATACGCCACCATAGATCGTAATAACAAATTACCGTCGGGAAACTAATAGCTACATACTAAAAATTGTCACATTTTCCGGATAAAAAGTAATTTCCTATTTCTAGAGCATCCTAAAAGTTCCGTGAAAAGCTTAGTAAGTTTATTATTATTATTATTATTATTATTATTATTATTATTATTATTATTATTATAGCATCCTACTTTTCCAACTAGGGTTGTAGCCGAGCAAGTAATAATGATAATGATATCGCTATGATCCACAAAGATGTACTAGTCAGGACCACCCATACTAGGATGGTTTGCTGCGAGTAATCAGACGAAAATCTCCTATCATCAATCTGCGCTGGCCAGCGCGGTGGTTTAAATAGGAAAACCAAAGACATGAAAAAAGGCAATAAGTCTGAGGCCTTTATCCTGCAGTGGACTAGAAACAGCTTCATTTTTTTAGGTTTATATTCAATACCACATTGTATATAAGAGCAAACTTACTGGTCACACTGAAAAATTGCCAGACACAAAATGCTTCGTGTCCAGCAAAATTAGACAAAACCAAGGTATATAGAGTGCTCTCCCTTATTCTATATACCTTGGACAAAACCACACCAGTCAAATTACCCGAGTGACACAAACTAAAAGGTGGTCGCTGTACGGTTATCATAAATAGAGTAATTTAGGTTAATTGACGTCGGTTAAACGTAACTTCCATACTTTAATCGAAATTTCTGAATAAAAAAAAACAGATTTTCTAAAACATACTAAAACTTACGTGAAAAGCTTGGTAGGCCACAATATTTCTCATAAAGAATAACACTGTTACAGTAATCATCTAAATCTTTATTTCAATGAAAATTAAATTTGGTTATTCAATAAAGTTAAAACTGATAAATTAAAGGCCATGAAATAACTGAATAGAAGTAAGGGGCGGTGGGCGTGGCTGACACAACTTAAAGACCAACGAAATTGTTCACGGAGACGGCTAGAGTATGTACAACATTTTCTTACTATTTATATTAGAATGTATAGTTGCATAAACTCAAAATACCTTTGTTAACATGTTGGTATTCATAGGAGGTATGCACAATATATCTATCTATCTATATATATATATATATATATATATATATATATATATATATATATATATATATATATATATATATATATATATATATATATATATATATTCCTGACCTTTTATATATTTACGGAGCCTATTTATACGAGTAAATTGGTAAAATATGTAATTTATACTTCATAGATAGGTCATTTGCTTTACACTATTTAGAACGTCACTTTCAATACATAAACGTAAAAGGGGTATATTTAGAACTACGGCTCATGAGTGGATAATTCCTGGGTAATTGTCTACTTACTAAACGCCTGTTGAAGCCCTTTTTCGTAATTCTCAACCAATTATAAGACGAAATTATCGATTAGCACTGTAATTTCGATAATATGAACCACCGTCGTCTTCGGCAACTCAGAATATTCGCACAAATTAAAAAGACAAAATGGTTTAAAACAAGGAAAATCCAACCAAAACGTACGAGATACCACCGGCTACCAGTTTTTGTCGAAAATATTCAGCACTTCGATCTTTTACCTCTTATCTTGACTACAAAATAGTTAATCAATAGTTAAAAAACCTCTACTATTTATAAAAGTCAAGAACACCATCTTAATATGAAGAAAATATAAATAAATCATATTTTTTCACCACTAGCTCACCTTAACTACCTCTCTTCTACAGCTCCAGAACAGCAATGGGTTTTTCTCAAAACAGGAATTGTGGCTTTGGCCAATCAGCGGACTCCACTCTGCCAGACATTCTATTGCCTGCTCTTATTGGCTGAAAGCTTCGCAATTTGGCAAGAGGCTCTGGAAGCGCTTGTCCTATTGGCTAGTGAGATTAGAGACAATTTTCAGGATTTTTTAAAGCTTCTGGCATTAGTGTCTACTGATAATAAAGTTGGATGATAAAAGTGTACGTTTATAAATTGATAGATGAAATATCCAATACATTATAAATGATAAATGAGGATAATATTATAAGTAATATCATAAGAACGAATGTTATAATAATAATAATAATAATAATAATAATAATAAGAAGAAGAAGAAGAAGAAGAAGAAGAAGAAGAGCAGGATACAGTACTTGGTAATGTTACAAGCGGCAATACAGAAAAAATGTGAAAAATAAAAGCGAAGTATCAATAGGCAACGTAAACACTGAAAAGAACGAAGTGTTTAACACTAAGGAATTTTTTTTTTATTTGCAATCAATTCATATTGTCAAGAAGGTTATTAAAGAGACTCATTACAGGTGGGTCTGCCCACATCACATTGAAATGTGAGCCTGAATTTCTAAATGCACTGTTAAGAATTTGCCGTAATAAAGAAAATGGTAAAAATCCTGGAATAAATCATTTGCCGTCTCATAAACGGATAAATTGACGTAAAGGAGTGTTATTACGATCACCAACCCGTTAAAAATAACAACAAAGTAAGGTAGAAATTACGGTCGCCTGTATTTTACTAAAATACGTCAGGGAACAGTATATCTTTATAGAAATTTTCTTATTAAAATTACATTTTTTTAAGAGGGGCAAAAAACTATATCAATTAGCAAACTATTTATAAACGCTACCATTTCCAACGACCACAAAATTGATAAAAAACATAAACTAGTTTAAGAGGAAATGTAGTACATATATAAAGAGTTCATAGTCACACCTACGATTCAAGTTGCTAGTCTACAAAGTATTAAAGACAGGATTGACGCTTTATGCAATCCTGTTTAAAGGTTTAAAGGCTGCTCATGAATGACAGAGGCAAGGGTCAATGACATTACCCTAGCAAGCAGGACAATGCCCTAGACACTGACCATATATACATATAATCAGCGCCCAAGCCTCCTCTCCACCCAAGCTAAGCAATGGCTGCTGATGACTCAACAGATAGAACTATAGGCTCCCCCAAAGCCTCATCCTTAGCTCACAAGGATGGTGAGATTGCAGAGACCAAAGGAACTAACGAGTTTGAGCGGGACTCGAACCCCAGTCTGGCGTTCACCAGTCAGGGACGTTACCATATCGGCCACTACTAACAACCATTTTTTTCAAAATGATATTGCCTTTGGAAATTTCCACATGAAACTATTCATCATTTATTCATTTGAAATTTAATACATGCAAAAAAAAAATAATAACTTATTACCTTTGTATTAAAATGAATAAGGCTTCCTATTTTTAGATTAAAAACTGATATAAAAAAAATCACTTAATGAAGAGTAAATATGTTGAAAACCAGTTTTGCCTGACTGGCTGAAAAACAGACTAGGGAACCTACCCCCAACTTAGAGTAAGATTATTGTTGTTGTTGTTGTCATTACTTGCTAAGCTACAACCCTAGTTGGAAAAGCAAGATGCTCTAAGCTCAAGGGCTCCAACAGGGAAAATACCCCAGTAGGGAAAGGAAATAAGGGAATAAATAAAACATTTAAGAACGGTAACAACATTGAAATAAATCTTTCATATATAAACTATAAAAACTTTAATGAACTGAGTAAGCATGTCAACTAATGAGTTAATAAATATTTCCTCATAAATATCAGAATTGTTAAAAAAAATCGTCCTAACTTCTTACGATTCTGCAACCAATACATGAAAACTGATAGTAAATATGCAAATAAGGCGGGGATAAATACTAAGATTGAATAGTAACTCAGTTTCAAAACGAAAGCATTTGACAAATACGAAATGTACTGTGTGATATGCAAAATTCCTTAGAATGTACCTTGTAGGTCCTGCAGAGCGTAGGGATCTTCTGTGTGAGACAGGACCAGGAAAAACAGCTCTTTAATAACGTAAAATACATGTAAGGGGTCCATCTGCGTGAGATGCCATTTACTGTCGCTGGATAAACAGCTTCTCTCCACACACAAAAATAAAAACCGTAAAAGACGGAAAAAACGATAAAACCGCAAAAACGTTAAAAACAACGAAAAACACCAGAAAAATGTTAAAACCACAAAAAACACCGGGAAAAAATTTAAAAAACAGAAAACATGGGAAAAAACGTTGAAAAACTGCGAAAAACACTAGGAAAAACGTTAAAAAAGACGAGAAAAACTTGTTACTCATACAGAGGATGTTTTATTATTATTTGGGAAAAGGCCATGACTACTGCTAGATGAGCAACTCGTGCAAGACTGCCTATATCACTAGAAACACACGCATGATTTAACAAAGACCTACTATTAATTCGTTCCGTAAATATTAACTTTAAATAAAGATTGCCACGGTTGTATGACGTCAGAGCCTACATTCCACAATTATGGAGCCAATGCTCAACTATTTCGAGTCATTCCTTACCACATTGTTAAATGTGAACAATCAATTCATCCAAATTATGTATGCCGTTAGATTAAAATTATAATTGTTATAGCATCTCCACTCATTTTATCATGGTTAAAATACAGAAGCACTGATCCTTTATAACCTCCATTAAAATAAAAATATTCTTTTCAGCTAATTATTACAGAAATGAAACTATAAGAGAGATTACTCGAGTGCCATATGTGGATGAGATCATGGTGAGGGGCTGATAGACATGGTTTGGTCATGCTCTTCGCACTCCCCAAGGGAGATTAGTTCACCAAACTTTCAACGGGGCTCCACAAGGCACTAGAAGAGTTGGAAGACCCAGACCTACATGGCTGAGGACTATGAAGCGTGAAGTAGGGGAGGACGAATGAAGAAGTATTGATTTAAAAGCTCAATATAGAGATGACTGCCGAAAACTAACAGAGGCCCTTTGCGTCAATAGGCGTAGATGATGATGATGATGACATATATATATATATATATATATATATATATATATATATATATATATATATATATATATATATATATATAAATTAGTTATGTCCAATATGCTGGTAGTGCATAATCTAATAAATCGATAATGGCAAATTATTTTCCATTCAATTATGCACTCTCTCTCTCTCTCTCTCTCTCTCTCTCTCTCTCTCTCTCTCTCTCTCTCTCTCTCTCTCTCTCTCCTGGTAGTAGGTTGGCCAGGGCACCAGCCACCCGTTGAAATAGTACCGCTAGAGAGTTATGGGGTCTTTTGACAGGCCAGACAGTACTATATTGGATCCTTCTCTCTGGTTACGGTTAATTTTTCCTTTCCCTACACACAAATAGCGAATAGTCTGGCTTATTCTTAACAGATTCTCCTATGTCCTCATACACCTGACAACACTGAGATTACGAAACAATTCTTCTTCACACAAGGCGTTACTGCACTGTAATTGTTCAGTGGCCACTTTCCTCTTGTTAAGGGTAGAAGACTCTTTAGCTATGGTCAGCAGCTCTTCTAGGAGAAGGACACTCCAAAATCGAACCATTATTCTCTTGTCTTGGGTAGTGCCAAATCCTTTGTACCATGGTCTTCCACTGTCTTGGGTTAGAGTTCTCTTGCTTGAGGGTACACTCGAGCACGATGTTCTGTCTTGTTTCTCTTCCTCATGTTTTGTTAAAGTTTTTATAGTTTATATTGGTGACATTTATTTCAATGTGGTTACTTTTCTTAAAACATTAATTTTTCCTTGTTTCCTTTCCTCTCTGGGCTATTTTCCCTGTTGGAGCCCCTGGGCTTATGGCATCCTGCTTTTCCAGCTAGGGTTATAGCTTAGCAAGTAATAATAATAATAATAATAATGATAATAATAATAATATATGCAAGTATCAAAACAAATTTCTGCAAAACGAATTCAAATTTTTACCTTAATACTAAACGAAGGCAGTATAAATTACAAAATAAGGCTTCCCATTTTCAGATTAAAACACAAATTTTTACAAATTCACTGACAACGAGTAGCCCCGTCCTCTTAACGAAGAGCAAATATGAAGAAAACCACTTTTGTCTGACTGGTCTAAAAACAGGTAAGGTTTACTCATTAACAAACGAGGTAGTTATACATGTCCGCTAATTAATCGTGAAAAAAATTTATAGTTTAATACAAAATTGTTATAATAAAGTAAGAATATTTTCTAAATAAAAAAGCCGTGTTCCTACTTATGCTTTTATTATCATTATTGTTATTATTATTGCTTGCTAAGCTACAACCTTGGTTGGTAAAGCAAAATGCTATAAGCCCAAGGGCCCCAACAGGGAAAGTAGCCCAGTGAGGTAAGGAAATAAATAAGCTACAAGAGACGTAATGAATAATCAAAATAAAATATTTCAAGAACAGTAACAGTAAAAATAAATCTTTGATACATAATGTATAAGAACTTCAAAATAAAAAGAGGAATAAAAATGTATAGAAGTGTGTGTCCGAGTGTACCCTCAAGCAAGAGAACTCTGCCCCAAGACAGTGGAAGATAAAACAATTTTAACTGCAACCGTATTTTGACACAGAAAGATCGAAATTATATCAAAGAATGGTATCTTGTATAAAAAGATTTATCTGGGCGTTGGCTGATACTGCAAGTTGTCAAACTAAGGTAAAGTGAGACAACGGTTGTTTCTTAAAGCAAAATAACTATAGCTTATATATTTGTCTCAAGGATTGTATGCATTCGTATTCAAATAAATAATATATGTGTATTCATACAGTATGTATATACCGAATTATACCAGAATTTATTTTTTGTATTAATGAAATGAAGAATGTTTGTGTGAATGTTGAGTTGCACACTGAAATATATTTTTGGTCAACTAACGAATAACTTTCTTGGGTAGTACCATAGCCTCTCTACCATGTTCTTCCACTGTCTTGGGTTAGAGTTCTCTTGCTTGAGGGTACACTCGAGCACACTATTCTATCGCATTTCTCTTCCTCTTGTTTTGTTAAAGTTTTTGTAGTTTATATAGGAAATATTTATCTTAATGTTGTTACTGTCCTTAGAATATTTTATTTTTGCTTGTTTCCTTTCCTCAGTGGGATATTTTCCCTGTTGGGGCCTCTGGGTTTATAGTATCCTGCTTTTCCAACTAGGCTTATAACTCATCAAGTAATAATAATAATAATAATAATAATAATAATAATAATAATAATAATAATAATAATAATAATAATAATAATAATAATAATAATAATAATACAAGTTAGTTCAATCACAGGACTAAAAAATCCATGGAAGTTAGATATTATCGGCATTTGATTAGCTTTCTAAAATCTAGGCCTGCGGCTACAGGCATTAGTATTTCAGTAACTCAATTCACTTTTATGGTAACAAATACGTTTATATGTGATTACAATGTCCCTACGTAGAACTCAAACCACACAGGTGCAGTTTTATATCATCCTGTTGTTAATCGAAAAGTTAAAGCTACACCTGGAAAGAATCTCATTTAATAACGTTTCTTTGATTAAGGGAATTACCACCAAACGCAAAAAGAGGCTATTTTTGGCAAATGTCTTTTATAAAATTTCCTTGCCAATAAAAGACCCTTAAAGAAATTCCATGGTTTATTATCACACATGAAAACCCTACAAGATCTGCAGGTTATTAGAGAATCCCTGTCAACATGCAATTCTCTCCCAACACGCACTGGCAGTTCTCTGTGCACGCAAGAATGTGTCTCTTACTGGAAAAAAAAGATATCCAGCAGTTTGAGTAATAAAAAGTCCACGTCGACAACGTAATAAAAGGTAATAAAAAAAAATTGGAAAATGTGCCTCCTTACCCATTAAAGCCTTCATTGTTTGCAAAAGAATCAAACAAGTTAAAGCTCAAGACTTCTTCTCTCTGTGTCTGGGACAGAAATGAATCTACTTCTACTGTTTACACTGTCAGGGACATCCCCAGATAGTTCCCCAGACCAGATGTAGTTTCTCTTAGTAGTCTCCAACCAAACTGATTCTATGGGCCACTAAATGCTGTACTGTGTACGCATGTGTCTTCTATGATTATATTATAGTCGGTATTTACTTTTAATCATAGTATTTGTGAAGCCACAGACAGTAAAATTTACTTATTGAATGATGAACTTATGTTCTAATTTCATATTGATGGTAATTCCCTCTCGATGTCCCCAAAAACTTCTAGAAATTCCCAGATTTGGGGACAAATTCTTGAAAAGTTGTCTCCCTGGTTAAAGAATCGCTTTAACCAATCAGAGACTTCCACCACACTCTTTTCATTGGCTAAATATCTAGCCATATTGGTTATGATACATTTAATCAATCATCAGATAGATTAACTGAGATATAGTAGGCGTTCATAAGATATTCGTGTGAAAATAATTTAATATTTGATAGATATATAAGAGTTAAATGTATAAGCAAGCTGCCCCTAGATTAACGGGATTTAGTTAAAAGAAAACGGTACACCTTTCAAAATAAAGAAAACTTTATTTTAGAGTAACTATAATATATTTAAGTATCGTGAAACGTGGATTTTGTTTTCTTATTACGAAGTCCTCTTCATAAATGCTATAAGTTAATGCCTTTAGGAATATTATCATCCATAAAATAAATAGTTATGATATAAAATGAGTAAGATTTACTTAGGATTACAAAAACTATCACCATAAACTGAAAGTAGGCTGTATCTTAAAATCTAGGATTTAGGCTATAGACTTCATATAAACCAGCATTAGCCTATGTTTTACAAATATTTATCTTTCTTTTAAATGAAGAGAGATGTTATGTGATTAACCTTATGACTGGCAGAGCCAAGGAAAAGTGACAATGCCCTAGAAACTGACCATATATAGGTAGTAGGTTGGCCAGGGCACCAGCCACCCGTTGAGATACTACCACTAGAGAGTTATCGGGTCCTTTTGACTAGCCAGATAGCACTACATTGGATCCTTCCATCTAGTTACAGTTCACTTCCCCTTTGCCTACACATATACCGAATAGTCTGGCCTGTTCTTTACAGATTCTCCTCTGTCCTCATACACCTGACAACATTGAGATTGCGATACAATTCTTCTTTACCCCAGGGGTTAACTACTGCACTGTAATTGTTCAGTGGCTACTTTCCTCTTGGTAAGGGTAGAAGAGACTCTTTAGCTATGGTAAGCAGCTCTTCTAGGGGAAGGACACTCCAAAATCAAACCATTGTTCTCTAATCTTAGGCAGTGCCATATTTTTTATAGTTTATATAGGAGATATTTATTTTAAAAAGGTTACTGTTCTTAAAATATTTTATTTTTCCTTGCTTCCTTTCCTCACTAGGCTATTTTCCCTGTTGGGGCCCCTAGGCTTATGGCATCCTGCTTTTCTAACTAGGGTTGTAGCTTAGCAAGTAATAATGATAATAATATGTATGATCAGTCCCCAAGACTCCTCCACCCAAGCTAGGAGAGGGGAGGGTTGGACAATGGCTGCTGATAACACAGGAAGTAGACCTATAGACTCCGCCCAAACTATCTATCCTTAGCTCACAAGGAAGACGAGGTTACAGACACTACAAGAAACTATCGAGGTAAAGCAGGCCTCAAACCCCAGTCCCAGATTGCCAAGCAGGGATGTCTCCAATAGACACAACAGGAGAAAAGGCCTAATGATGGGGGAAACTGTTATCCTTTACTTTATGCTGGAAGATGATGTAGTTTAGAATAAAAAGCCTGGCTTACAAATCCAAGCCATGACTTACACTATAGGAGGATGGCACTGTAATATTTTGTGGTGTTTTTTCGCAACCTGCTCCAGGCTTCATTTGCATAAAAAGAATTGCCTATCTTTGGGAAGTAGATTTAAGAGTGGAAAGTTATTGGGCTCTTTGACTGGCCAGAGAGTACTATATTGGATACCTTCCTCTGGATATGGCTCAGTTTTTCTTTACCTATATGTGCACTGTATAGTCTAGCCTATTCTCTACACAGTGTCTTCTTTCCTTATACACCTGCCAATACTAATATAACCAAAAATTACTCTTCACTTTTGTTGATATTAGGTTAGCCAGGGCACCAACCACCCATTGAGAAACTAGCCTACCGTTCCTTTGACTGGCTAGATAGTGTTACATTGGATTCCTTCCTGTTAACGCTTCACTTTTCCTATTCCTACACATATACCGAATATGCTGGTTTATTCTTTACACTTACTCCTCTTTCCTCTTACACCTGACGACTTTCCTTTTGGTAAGAGTAAAAAAGATTAATATTAATATAAATATCAATATTAATACTAATATTAATATTGATATTAATTTTAATATTAATATTAAAAATATTGATATTAATATTAATATTAATATCAATAATATTAACATTAATATTAATATTATTAATAATAATATTAATATTTCAAAATAATATTATTGATATTAATATTATCAATAATAATAATATTAATATTAATATAATATTAATATTATTAATATTAATATAATTATTAATATTAATACTAATAATATTAATATTATAAATTATTCTAATAATATTATTATTAGTATTAATAATATCAATATTTTTCATATCAATTTTAATAATATTAATATTATATTAATAATAATTTTAATTTTTTTAATATTAATGATATTATTATTGTTAACAATATTAATACTTATAATATAAACAATAATATTAATAATAATATTGATATTACTAATAGTAATAATAATATTGATAATATTAGTAATATTAATAATATCAATATTATTAGTATTATTATTAATATTATTATTATCAATATCATTAATATTAATATCGATATTGATAATATTAAGGTTAATGATATTAATATTAATATTGATATTAATATTAATATGTATATGTATATTATTACTAATAATATTATTAATAATATTTATATTAATATTAATAATATTAATATTATATTGATAATATTAATATTAATAATAATATTAATATTAATAATAATATTAATATTCAATATTTAATATTAATCTTAATATTAATATTATAAACATCATTAATAATATTAATATTAATATCATTATTGATAATATTGATATTGATACTATTAGTATTGATATTAATAATATTAGTATTAATAATTTTAATATTAATATCAATATTAATAATAATATCAATATTAATGTTACTCTTATTATTGATTTTTAATTATAGATCTCAAAGAGTTGTTGTTGATGGACACCATAGTAAGTGATATCCGGTGTTCCACAGGGTGGTGTTCCTGGCCCATTACTTTTCATACTATTTACACATGACATGTCGTTTTGCCTAGAAAACAAGCTTGTTGCATATGCAGATGATGCTGCTCTCTTTGCATCGATTTCATCTCCTGAATGTAGATCTGTGGTTGCTGAATCCCTTAATAAGGATCTAGCTAAAATTAGTGCATGGTGCAAATTATGAGGTATGAAGTTGAAGCCTAACAAAACTCAAAGTATGATTTTAAGTAGGTCAAGGACGGTGGGTCCTCAACATCCGGATCTCAGTATTGATAATGTTTCTTTAAATTTGTATGACTTTTAAAATGTTAGGTGTGATTCTCGACAGCAAATTTACTTTTGAGAATCATATTAGGTCTGTCTTCTCCAATTGCACAAAAAATTGGCTCGTTGAGAAAGTCTTTTAATATATTCAGTGATCAATCTATTTTGAAGAAGTGTTTTAATTCTTTCATTCTACCTTTCTACCTTGTCTTGAGTACTGTTCTCCTGTCTGGCCTTCAGCTGCTGATTCTCATCTTAATTTGTTGGATAGAAACTTACGGTCTATTAAATTCCTTATTCCCGATCTAGATATTAATCTTTGGCATCGTCGTTCAATTAGTTCAATTAGTTCATTATGCATGTTGCAAAAGATTTTTCATAACCCTGACCATCCTTTACATTTAGATCTCCCTGGACAATTCAATCCTGTTCGTAATACTAGGCATACAGTTAATTCTAATAGCCAGGCCTTCTCCATCATGAGGCTTACTACTACACAGTATTCAAGAAGTTTTATTCCAACTGTTA
The DNA here is from genome assembly GCF_036898095.1 of Palaemon carinicauda. NCBI lineage: Eukaryota > Metazoa > Arthropoda > Malacostraca > Decapoda > Palaemonidae > Palaemon > Palaemon carinicauda. The sequence continues at coordinate 35,704,138 of NC_090739.1, read as the reverse complement.
CCAAGTTGTGGTATGATCTTCCTAATGGAGTAGTTGAATCAGTAGAACTTCAAAAGTTAAAACTTGGAGCAAATTTTTTTGATGTTGACCAGGGTGACGTGAGTCTTTTTATAGTTTATATATGACATATCTGTTTTTGACGTTGTTAATAGTTTATATATGACATATCTATTTTGACATTGATACAGTTTCTTGAATGATTTATTGTTAATTTGTTCTCATCATTTATTTATTTCCGTATTTCCTTTCCTCACTGGGTTATTTTTGGCTATTGGAGCCCTTAGGCTTATAGCATCTTGCTTTTCCAACTAGGGTTGTAGCTTGGCTAGTAATAGTAATAATAATAAAAATAATAATAATAATATTGTTATTATTATTATTATTATTATTATTATTATCATTATCATTAATATTAATATTGATATTAATATCAATATTAATATTAATATTAATATTAATATTAATATGAATATTAATATTAATATTAATAATAATATTAATAATGATAATATTCATATTAATATTAATATTATTATTAATATTAACATTATTATTATCATTATTATTATCATAATTATTATTATTATTATTATTAATATTGATATTATTATCATTGATATATTATTATTATTAATATTATTAGTATTAATATTAATAAATATTAATATTATTAATGATAATATTAATATTAATATTGTTAATATGAATATTAATTTTAATAATAATAATAATAATAATAATAATAATAATAATAATAATAAATATTACAGTGCTATCATTTATCATGGATTCGCCTAATTTTTCTGTGTAATCAATCAAATATCATAAAACAACTTGGCAATTCCATATAAATACCTTAAGGAGGTGAAAGGTTTTGCATATAGCCATGACCAATGGAGCTGTACTAGCTAGGTTGGTTTGCTAGGACCCAACGTCACACAAATAGCATTTTTCAAATTAATTTCTTTCTAAGACTATTTTTTTCATGTTATTCAAAGAAAGAAAATGTCACATAAGAAAGGCACATCTCAGATGTACTCAAATTGCCACTTACAAGAAGCTCCTATTATTTTCAGAATTTTGGCAAATATTTGAATCCAAAAATATAGTGTTTTGAGTTATAGGGCTTTAAAGATTTTAGAACCATATCGGAACAAATCTAGGGATTTTCCGCACAACATACCTAGGTTATTTATTTCATAATTGGCGTTATTACGCACAGCATTCATTAACGAATATTGATTTTATAGACAACAAATCTCTCTCTCTCTCTCTCTCTCTCTCTCTCTCTCTCTCTCTCTCTCTCTCTCTCTCTCTCTCTCTCTCTGTTTTATTTTTAGTTTGCGCTTTTAACGGCAATATTGTGCCCTCCTGCTGGGGTGTCATCACAATGCTAAATCACCGTCAGACAATATGTACTGCACAGCAAAAATTGATAGCCAACCTCTCAAATTTCTCTGGTTACTAATTCTCTTACGGTTGTGTATTATTGTTTGATTGTGGGTTTTAGTCACGTGTTGTTTTGAGCTTTGAGAAGAGATGTGTGCTAAAAAAAAAAAAAAAAAAAAAAAAAAAAAAAAAAAAAAGAAAGAAAGAAAAAAAAAAGGATCCGCGAGAAAAAAAAAGATCTGCAAGAAAGGCAGAAATGAGCTGTGTTGCTTCAGGTATAAAGCATATACGTGCAGGCGATCCTTTAATGGTTTTAGTTTATTGTCCTATTAAACCACATGGGCTGGGCTACGGGCCACGGGCCACTGACGGCTTAGATATACTTACTAGGTTAAACTTGGATGGTTATCGGATATAAATTAGCATAAATATTAGATTTGACATTTTTAGGGTGCATCGGCAAGTCAGAGATTATAGTACTGTACTAACTTAACTTTTCTGATCTTGTGTATGAATAATGTTTTATATTATCATCATCTTTGCACAGGTCTAACATCATCCATGTATTTTTCCCTGAAATTTGCTTTTATTTAGTGCATGTTTAACTTTGCTTTCGTTATTAGGATTGCCTTAAATATATCTATATCTCTAATATTGTGGGCCATTTCTTTCTATGAATCTCGGTTTTTTCATCCTAAATTATTTCCTCTATCTTTACCATACTTACTTTTTCTTTTTAGGAACCTTTTCTTTTAATGGGGAAAAGGACCCTTAAGATTGTTGACTATTGCATTTCAAGTTCAGGATCAGAATTGAGGCATAAAATATGTAACGGCGCCTCTAGCTGCTCAGTAGTTTAGTTTTTTATTTTACTTTTATATTATTTTTTCTTTATCTCCACCTCTGGTATATAGTTTCTTAGTTTTTTATCACTAAACATAACTAATCCTAGTATTTCATTAGTTATCTAATTATTTTTTCTTTAGATATTCCTGCCAGGATACCAAAAAATGGGTCCAATGTTCTTTCGTATTCTGACAAAATCTATATTTTACACTAACCGTGGTGTCTTTACAGCATATAAATTTTAGCACATTTAGTCTTATTCTGAAGTTATAACACTAATGAATATGAACTTTCATATATTTGCTGTTTTTTTCTTTCACTTTCTGTATACTTCTACGCTCACTTTACTTTCTAAGCATTCTTTCCATTTTTCAGTACGTCACCTAGTTTGATATTGGTATAACTACTTGTCTAGCTTTTTCCGCCATCTTCATTCTTGTATATTTAAGAATTTTATTTTCAGTAACTTTTTCCCCATTCAGGGTACTGTTACATGTACTGCAGCTTCCCATCTATCACCCTTGTATTCATAGAAGATGCCCCTGTCTCTCCCCTTAATGTAGCATTATCTGTACTTTTAGTGGAACCTAATATTTTCCTACATTCTCAATTATCTAGTCTTTGCAGAGTATTTCAGCTTCCGTCAAATTTATTTGATTCAACAAAACACATGGTAACACGATGCTTTTCCTAAACCTTTTCCTTATCAACTTATCCATATAATAGTATTTGTTAGGTTAGCTATTTTGTTTTCCAGTCATTTCTGTTATCTGTGTTTTTCATGTTTGACTTATTGTCTAGTTTGATTTAATAACCATGTTAAATGTTCTACTACTTAGATTCTCTTTAAGTAATCCAACTTCTCTCATGTTATATATCATAATACTATTTCCAACCCAATTTTTCCCAATCCTACTAAACGATGAAAGATAAGTTTTCAATTCTTTATATCTTCTGTTATCACTAATGTATCACCTTCAAGGATTAGCCGGCCATCTCCCTAAATAACTTCCAAGGCTCTGTCCACACGTCAGATTGTTTGGTGAACTTTGTTTCTCGTCGAACAAAGTTCGGTAAAGGACTTAATGCTTGCGTGTAAATGGTGTCAGTTGCGCAGTGTGTACCTGGTGACGACAACTTGAGAAAATTGACAGTCTTATCAGTCGTACATGCAAACAGAAAAGTCTCTCAGTGTTATTGTTATGCGCTAGGCAAAATAAAAGAAAATCTGGTCTGATGTGTGTTTGCAAAGGCAAGAAAATTGATGAAGTCGTGTTACAATGCTACGTGCGTTGTAAAGTTAATATGTACTAGATTTCAGGAATTACATGAGAATAGATCCAAATAAGTTTTATAATATCAGGTAACTGGTACATACAATCATCAAACACTAAACAGGGTACTAATGAATTTCATTCTCATTTAGCAACATTACTTTATATATCAACAGGCCTAGGCCTATATGGCTGAGGACTATGAAGCGTGAAATAGAAGCTGATGAATGGAAAAGTATTGAATTAAAATCTCAAGAGAGAGAGAGAGAGAGAGAGAGAGAGAGAGAGAGAGAGAGAGAGAGAGAGAGAGAGAGAGAGAGAGAGAGAGAGAGAGAGAGACGAATGATGAAATTTAACAGAGGCCCTTTGCGTCAATTGGCGTATGAGGAAACGATGATAATGGAATATGAATTGTCATCCATGTTATGGGACCCGAACACGGGAAAGAATTCGGTTTAGAGTGATGTCATTTATATCATAAATGGAGAAGTTTCGTGTGTTCAGTTTTCAGTGTTAACTTCATTTTCAAGAATCGTTAATTATACTGATAAGTCAACATTCAATTTTTCACTCATATAATTATGTGAATTTTAATTGAAACGTAACTTATCAAATTTTTAGTCAAATTTCGATAGACCTATGTTATGCTTTCGCTTTCCTGAGATGCCACATCGTAATTAATTTTAATACGTTTCCATAATTTCCCTTTTATTCCTTTTTTTTTTAAACATTTTAATTACTTTAATTGTCATATTTATTAAAAGATACCCTTTTCTTAAATCTGGTTGTAAAAGGATGATGTTTCTTTGTTATCTCTGTTGACGATACAGTTGTGAGGTGTGAGCTCGTGAATGTGAACTTATTGTTTCTTGAAAAACTGGAATTGAACGCTATAATTTTTTCGGCCCTCCGGCAGCTGTTCATTAATAAGTATTTTTCTTTTATAAAAGTGAAACTGGTAGTAAAAATTTGACACAAACAAGTGCGTATTTCCGAAGTGAACCTTTCTAAACAAACAGAATTGGAATAGCTCAGCAGTTCTATCTAGTACCATAGTGCAGAGGGTCACCACCCAGGCTACCTGTAAGATCAATGGTGGCAGCCTACAGTTGAAGTATTTTACCGTGAAATATCGCTGGATACGTCTTGCTGTTGCCAAGGTAACATTTCCTCATCATGGCGTGGACGTATAGGATGTAAGTAAAATTTATTTGTATGTTGGCTAATGAAAAACTTTGAGACTGACAGCAGGCTAACCAAGCTACGTCGGTTTTATTATAGTTACGAACGGAAAAGGTATTTATATTAAAATAAAGAAAAAAAATAGGTATTATTTTATTGTATTACAGGGCAATGTAACCTAGGAAAAAAACTACTTTTTCTTATAGAAAAAATAGTGCTCTTCGAAAATGACACTCGGTCCCGTCGCAAATTGGTATTATTGTAGTGTATTACAGGGCAATGTAACCTAATAAAAAAACTATTTTTTCTTAAGGAAAAAAATACACTTCGAAAATGACACTTTTTCTCGTCACAAATGAATAGTTTCAGAAGTATATACAGGTATATAGATCCTTCGGTAATGGGGGACTCCCAGTGGGAACTCGGGGTTTTGGGTGGGGAAAACATATTGGGGGAACAATGTATAATGGTAAAACAATCATTTTTTCTCTATACATTACCTTCTTGGATTTATAATAACCAGAGGCAAATGCAAAACAGTATACAGTGATACCTCTGGATACGAAAGTTTCTGCTTACGAAAAATTCAGGATGCGAAAAGTGATTCGAAGATTTTTATGCCCCAGGATACGGATAAAATTTCAGGATACGAAAACCTTACGAGATCCCAACTCTTCGCCGAGAGTAATTTTAAAAAGCGCGTGCCGCCTGACTTTGAACTTGGGTAGACTCACTCACAGCCTCCCGCTCACCCATTGGTTATCTCCCTACTCAGACGCTAGCTGACGCCATAAGATCCTGCTTTCCTATTGGTCGGCAACTATCCCAGCTTGCCTACGCACGGGCGTTCATCTCTCTCTCTCTCTTTTCGTTCCGACCGCGGTATCGTTAACAGACATTGTGTGCTTTCGCTTGTTTGACTTAGTGTTAATATACAGTACATTCGTACGCCACGTGTTATCGTTAATAAACATTCGTTACTGTGCACTGTACTGTATTAGTGTTTACTATACATAGACTGTATATAACGTTATGTAGTGTATTATATTACGTTTGCCTAACGCATTTTAGAAATGTGTTGAAAAGTAGGCAGAAACAAGCTTTAATGGATAGTTTCTTATTAAAGAGGCCAGCGGTATTAGTAGGCCAAGACGAAGGTGAAAGTGAAGAAAAGAAACAGAAAAGAGGAAGGGAGGAAGAATTAGAAGGTGAAAGTAAAGAAAAGAAACAGAAAAAAGAAAGTGATGAAGAAGTAGAAGAGATTTAGAAAATAAGAAAAACGTAATGTTATAAAAAAGCAAAAAAAAAAAAAATTCAATTTTAAGTTTTGTTACCGTTAAGTGTTAAAGTAATTTTTTCTTTCATTTTATAGTTTTCCATACGTAGGCTAATGTTAAGTGTTAATTATTTCTTCCATTTTTTTATTTCGTAAAGTTTAAGTGTTAATGTGTTAAGTGTGTAAATTACTGTACGTAGTCTGTCACTTGTTACGTAGTGTATTATATTACGTTTGCCTAACGCATTTTAGAAATGTGTTGAAAAGTAGGCAGAAACAAGCTTCAATGGATAGTTTTTTATTAAAGAGGCCAGCGGTATTAGTAGGCCAAGACGAAGGTGAAAGCAAAGAAAAGAAACAGAAAAACGAAAGTGATGAAGAAGTAGAAGAGATTTAGAAGAAAAAAAAAAGTAAAGTTATAAAAAAGCAAAAAAAAAAATTCAATTTTAAGTTATATGTTACCGTTAAGTGTTAAAGTAATTTTTTTCTTTCATTTTATAGTTTTCCATACGTAATGTTAAGTGTTAATTATTTCTTCCATTTTTCATTTCGTAAAGTTTAAGTGTTAATGTGTTAAGTGTGTAAATTACTGTGCGTAGTCTGTCACTTGTTACGTTTTCTGCCTTATGCCATCCTCCTCTGCCGCGACTTCGCTATCGGACATCGTCTCAATCAAAAGGTAAGTTTCAACTTTTTTGTTACACTAATTAACTGGAACCTTTTTTTCAGAGTGTACAGGTATCAATCATTAATTTAGGTGTACGTACAGGTAACAATACACCTTCACTGATCTAAATGCTTTACGTACATACAGTACCGTAACTTTTATACGGTAGTAAAGAAAACGGACCGTTTTCTTTGGGCTTGGGGGGGATAACTTGGCTATAACTACATTATTGAATAATCTCTTAGTGGTTTCTGGAATGGATTAGGCTGTTTTTAACGGTTGTGTTAATTATTGAAAGATATAAATGGCTGCATTGCATGTTTATTACTACAGTTTAGCGTGTTTATGAAAGAAAGGGTGACTTTTTATAAGGCTTGGAACGGATTAGGCTATTTACATGTAAAACACGACTCAGGATACGAAAATATCAGGATACGAAACCGCATCCTGAACGGATTAATTTCGTATCCTGAGGCATCACTGTATCTGGATAAACTTTGGAGGCGCCGTTGCAAAGACTATGCCTATTGAAAAAATACAATAACCAGTGCTGCCAACGTCTGATGTAGATCAAATTTTAGCATTCCATGCTAACATTAGCACCCGTACGTACCTACGTACGTGCATACCAGTTTTCGACCTTCTGCGCCAAAACCCCGCCCCCCTTCGCAGAAGTTTTTCTCCCACCAATAGGATTTCTTCTTTTCTAACTGTGAAATGTAACTCTCCGTCTCTCTACCAGCTCTGTTCGGGTCTATTACTTGATTAGTTATGTAATACCCCCTTATACATATTACTTTTGACCCAAGTATTACTCGTTTTATTATCTCATTTTATATTCCCATTCAATATTATTTATCATACATTCCGTTTTACCTTCGTATATTGGGTTTATTTCTTTTATTTCCTTGTCACTCCCCGGTTTCACATAAATACTTGCTCTGGACAAGTTCCCCTTTCCAGTTCATTCATGTTTACCCTCTAGACTCCGTTGTTTTCCCGTTAACCAATCACGAACCGATACGTATTCAAAGTTTACACAAGGGGGTTGTCAACTGATATTTCCCTACCCCCTTCCTTTATCTCTTTGAGTGGTCTGTTCATACCTCTTCCACCAAATCCTTTGCCCTGGAAACTTTTGTCCTAGTAAGGTGTCCGTCATTTCAAGTGAGATTTATTTTTTCGTATTTTGCGATGGAGGAAGTTATAGAAACTTGTAACATCTGCAGTATTCCATACCTTAAAGCATTTGCTAAATTCCATGGTGATTTTTATGATTCTTCATCCAATGTTGATAATTTCCTGAAAGCACACAATGTAATTCCTCAACGTTTACAGTGCCGTTCCCTCCTATCTTACAGGAAAGACATTCACGTGTTTTATTGTAATACCGAAACCAAGATACCTAAAACCAAAAAGAAACGTCGTTGTGGTTATACCGTTACTTTTTATAAAGGTACATTTTTGCGAAAAAGTAGTTAAGTCGTCAGTCTCACCCTCCCGTGACCCGCAAGTTTCGACGTCTTCTGCATATAGATAAGTCATTCCTAAAAAGTCATTATATGTGTTTTGTTACCTGCGAACTCCTAGGTTAGGTTAGGTGGGTTTGTTAGGTTCTGTACCATTTTTGTACTTTTTATATATTGTGTAAACTTATATGGAAATATTATTTAAAATACGTATGGAAATATCTAGCATTACTACCGCTAGTAATGTCACTGTACCATTGGTAACTCTGTGTATCATTCGTATTGTGGAGAATTTAACCGTTCTCAGTAAATACCTGAGGTTTGTGACCTGTCATACTTCTAGGTTAGGTTAGGTGGGTTTGTTAGGTTCTGTACCCATTTTGTCCTTTTTTTATTTTGTGTAAAACTTACATGGAAAAATTATTTAAAATTCGTATGGAAATATCTAACATTGCTATCGCTAGTAATGACACCGTACCGTTAGTAACTCTGTGTATCATTTGTAACTCGGAGAATTTTACCATTCTCAGTAAATACCTGAGGTATATATATATATATTATATATAGATATATATATACTGTATATATATATATATACTGTATATATATATATATATATATATATATATATATATATATATATATATATATATATATATATATATATATATTATATACATGTGTATATATATATATATATATATATATATATATATATATATATATATATATATATATATATATATACATGTGTATATATATATATATATATATATATATATATATATATGTATATATGTATATATATATATATCCTACGATAATGGGGGACCCCCAGTGGGAACTTGGGGTTTTGGGTGGGGAAAACATACTGGGGAAATTATATATAATTGTAGAACAAACCTTTTCTTCTCTTTACATTACCTTCTTGGATGTATAATAATCGGAGGAAAAGACAAAACAGTATAACTGGATAAACTTTGGAGGTGCCGTTGCAAAGACTATGTCTCATGAAAAAGTACAGTAACCAGTGCTGCCAATGTCTGATGTAGGTGAAATGTTAGCGTAACATGCTAACATTAGCAGTGTTTTTCATTTAATCTTTCTCATTCTACTTGCCGGTTGTAGACGCTCCCGTTCGTTCGTTCGTACATAGCAGGTTTCGACCTTCTGCGCAAAAACCCCGGTAAAGTTGTCTTGTATTACAGGGTGTGATTTTGAACAGAAAATATATGTTTTCTTATAGTAAATAACGTGATTTAACCGAATTTGACCTTCATTTCAACCGGAAACAAACAGATCAACCAATTCGGCTAACTTTAAGTTGCCGAATTGGTTGCTGTTATTACGGATGAAATGTAGGTGAAAACCAGTTAAATCACGTTATTTTCTACAGGAAAACATATTTGTTCCGTAACCGAAATACAAACCAGGCTATTTACATAGGGTTTACTTTCGGCGTAGCTGAAAGGACGAGCCATTAAAATTTAACGAGGGTGTATTACCCCCGCGCTAGTTAGCAGGGGGGTAGGAGAGTGGTAGCTAGCTCCCCCTCCCCCCCTCACATACCGGTGAACTGCTTAACTTCACTTTTGGCTCGGACAATGAACAGACGTCTCTGTCCCATCCTCGCATGGCAGCCATTAATGTTTTGTCCTACTAATTACTTACTTTTCTTATACTTAATATATATGTAAACATTCTTATGTTTATGTATATATTCGAATATAGAAATACAGTAAGTTTCCTTTTCAGTGTTTGTGCTGTGTGTGTTTAGGAAGTCCACTCATTGTACGACAACTTCTCCGTGTGGTCTCAGGCCACGGTGACTTTTCATGGGTCGCGATCTCTCCCTTGGTCCTTCGGTCTCCCTTCGGCGGGCGCCGTGGGGAATCGTCATCGCTGGACTTTACTTATTAATCTGTTTCTCCGTTGTTCCTCCTTCCCTACGTGGAACTTGGTCTTTCAGCGTGGGGAACTTGGGAGTTTAGTTTGACTACGACTACGGTCTCTCTCTCTCTCCTTGAGGTCGTTCACCCTTTTATTACTACTACGTATTACGGTAGCTTCCTTCCCGTTGCAGGATGAGTTGCTTCTCCGTTTATTTTGTCTTAATTATTTTTTAATTAAATCTAATTGTATTTGTTAACTTTTCAGCCTCTGTGTAGGACGCTTCCCTTTGGGGTTCATTCGTTCTTACTATTAGTGAACATTCTTAGTTGAATTACATATTTATAATTGTTATAATTCTGTTTTGTTACAGTTCTCCGCCTTCCCCCCCCCTTCCTGTGTGTGTCAGTGGGGGAGGAGGGCGCATTCCTGTGCGTAATTCTTATGTTCTTTTCCCGCAGGGGTTCCTCTTCGGAGTTCCCCCGGGGGAATTAATGTTAACTAATTGTTTTATTTTCACAGTTAACTATCTAGTTTTTAGTTTGCCTAATGTGCCAACAAAGCAGAGCTGTCCTGTTGGGGCCTGGGGAGTCTACCGTTGCCGCCTCCTCTAGTCATGGGCGTGTCCCTTCTCCTAGAAGTTCTCCCGTGACAACTGTCAGCTCCTTAGTTCATATAGAACGCTCAGGAGGTTCGCCTCCTTGGGTGGGTACTTCCCTTCCGAGGGAGGTTCCCTTCCCAGGTATGAGTTTTTTCCCCTTTGGGGGGCTGTTCTTCTCTTACCTTAATATTTTCTGGTCCTCGGGCGGCTATGTTCTTGGTGCTGAGCTACCGCTTTTGTAACCATGTTCAAGGGGCTGAGCGGTTGCAAGGCCGGACCATGGAGTTCGTGCGATTATGCTCTTGGTGCTGAGCGGTTGTACTTGCAGCTACGCTCAAGGGGCTGAGCAGCTTTAGGAGCTCCTCTTCGGAGGGTTGCTCTTTATGGTCAGCTTGTTGATCCAACGACCCTAAGAGGCGCCTTCATCAGTTCTTCCTGTCTCTTCTACGAAGTGTTCATCTCTCTCGTTCGCGAGAGAGGACACTCATAGAGACTCCTCTTCGGAGGACTCCCCTGCTGTTGTTGCTGAAGGCTCAGTTCCCCCCTCCGAACATCTTCGAGGGGGCTGCTGAGTCCGACGGTCTCTCCTGCGAGTGTCTCTCCCCCTCGGGGGAGTTCACTAACAGAGACTCCTCTTCGGAGGACTGATGATGGTGCTCCTGTCCGTGGTCTCTTCATCTTCAGCCGCAGAGGATCCTCCTCGACAAGAACAGACAGTTGCAGCTGCTTCTCTAGACCTGTCAGCAGTTCATTTGCTATCTTCGACACCTGCCAGATCTTCTTGTCTTCCTTCTCCGTTCCTGGACGCAGTAGCGCTGTGGGCACCTCTCCACCCCGTTTTCCAAACGGGCACCGGTCCCTTCGGGGCTAAGGGCTTATCTCACATGTGAGTAAGCCCTTTGGTGCCAGGTTTTTTACCTGTGCAACCTCGTTCTACAGTTCGGAAATGCTCTCCTGCTGTTGACCAGACTTCTGCTGAATCAACTCCTGATCGCCAACTCTTCTGAGACCTTCTGTGCGGCTACGCGCCATATGCGCCTACGGTCTCCTGAACGCCCATGATTGCCTGCTCACCGGCGCACATCTGATCACCCTTTCCTGATGTGCGCAATGCGTGCCAACATTTGCCCTTGTGCCCACGATCTCCGGATCTGGGCGCAAGCAGGGAGGTTTTTCAATATTTAACTTAGCCGGTGATTATATAGCTGCAACTCGGTTGCTCGACAGAAAACGCTAAGGTAAAACTCGCCAGCGATCGCTACACAGGTTGCGGGTGTGCCCAACAGCGCCATCTGTCGACCAGATACCCAGTTCTCAGTGTAAACAAAGATTCAATTTTCTCTCTGTCGTGCTATCGACAAGACGTACTTACTCGCTGTTGCTAAACTGGAGTTTTTTCACAACTAATTGGTGAAGTACATTATTCTAGTTTTGAGCTTTCGCTGTGCAGGGTTTCTCTTCACACAAATCCTTGAACTCTTTTTGATAACGGATTCTTTGTTGATGACTTTTTGATAGTTTTTTTAATTCCCCTTTGACCAATTCAAAATGGCTGACCCTTCACAAGTCCCAAAATTTAGGAAGTGCAATGCTAGGGACTGTTCAAGGCGTCTTCCGAAGGCTTCTATCGACCCTCACACTGTTTGTTCCAATTGTCGGGATAAAACCTGTCAATTGGAAGATCGGTGTGAGGAGTGCGTTGGGCTTTCGGAATTCGATAAAATCGAATTCCGAAAGTATACACGTAGGCTAGAGAGAGATAGAGTTAGGAGAAGTTCCTCTCGTTCTATTGATATTTCCTCTCCTCATGCCCCACAACCTATTCCTTCCCCTGTAGTGGTTGCTCCTAATCCCCCTCCTGGCACTCAGGAACCTTCGATGGCTGATATGATGCGTGCCATCCAAGCTCTGGGTGAGAGAGTTGAGTCCCTTGCTAGTGACCGTAATCAGCTCATGGCGGATGTGAAGGAGCTGAAGTGCAAAAGTGCAGTGGGAAGTGATAAAGTGCCGCAAAGTGATAGTGTTGTGGATAGTGTTGCGCTTGAGGGTTCGTCTGTTCGTGCCTGTCGTCCTCCTAGTCCGGGACCTCTTGCAAGCTCCCAAGTCCAGGGGAGAAGCAATGTCGTACGACAAATGGGTTCGAGAGGCTTTAATCAGCGAACAGACGTTCCCTCCGTGGTATCGGGCGTATCTACCCAAGATCGCCCCTGCCTAACTAAGACGAGAGAGCCCATTTATACCTCGTCTTCGGAAGGTGTTTCTCGCAAGAAACCCTGGACCAAGGTCTCACGACCGTTAAAGCGCAAGTCGGTCCCTTCCGCACAAGTCCAACGGCCCAGTTGTAGCCACAGGGTCAGTTCGGACTCGCTGCCGTCATCCGATGACTGCTCACCGCCTAAGAGAGGCAAAGCGGTACCACTTCAGACAGTTACACCGTCTGTCGCCGCACCTGCTCCTGTAGACCCTAAGTGGTCTCTACTGCAAGACATGCAGTCTAAACTAACGTCTCTTATGCAGGACTTTCGTGCGGAGAAGGTTGCTGCCGCACCAGCTAGTGCAGCTCCTTGCCTACAACCGCCCACACGATTGGTTGTGCGTCCTGTGGACGCTGAGGTAACCTTCTCACGCACACCAGTTGAGAGAGTTCCGCCACCCATGCGTTCCAGTGTGATCTGCCAGCCGCATGTTGACGTTCAGCGACGCACGGAGGTCTCCGTTGACGTTCGTGAGGTTCAACAACCGTCAGAGTTGTTTTGTTTTGACGCGGTGCGTCAACCTCCGCAACCCAGTGTGGTTGCCACTGCTCACCCACATCAGTCCAGACAGTCTGGAGTAGACGCTGTGCGTCCCCGCGCTGCTATGGTTGTTTCCAGCTCACAGACTGGGCAGCAGTTCCATGACGTTGCGTCCGGCTCAGTCACGCATGCACCCGTGCGACCGGACTCAGCTAACCAGCCGTTACCCACTCCGTTGCCGTTCCCTCATCAGTTATCGGATGAGGGACTTTCTGATGATGATGTTGCTGCACACGTAGATGAACCGCATTCAGAACTGGACGAGCCTAAGTCTACGCAACCCTCTTTGGACTTTAGGAAAGTTTTGGCCCTTTTCAAAGAGATGTTTCCGGACCAGTTTGTTTCTGTGGCTCCGCGTTCTCCTCCGTCAGAGTTTGTGTTAGGCATGCCGTCAACCACTCCTGCCTTTACTAGACTCGTCCTCGCACGCTCGTCCAAGAGAGCTTTGCGGGTGATAGGAGAATGGCTGCAGTCCAAGAAGAGTTTAGGGAAGACAGCTTTTACGTTTCCCCCTGCTAGACTCTCTTCTAGATCGAGCGTCTGGTATGCCACGGGAGAAGTTCTCGGCTTGGGAGTTCCTGCCTCTGCCCAGGGCGACTTCTCAAGTCTTGTAGACTCTCCCCGCCGCCTTGCCATGAGACGCTCAAAGATATGTTGGTCATCTTCGGACCTGGACCACCTTTTGAAAGGTATCTTTAGATCCTTCGAAGTTTTTAACTTCTTAGACTGGTGTCTAGGAGCTCTAAGCAGAAAGATCTCTCCGACAGAGAAGGAGACTTCCTTGCTCATGTCCTGCATGGACAAGGCCGTACGTGATGGGTCTAATGAGCTTGCTGCATCTTTTGTGTCCGGAGTCCTTAAGAAGCGTGAAAACCTATGCTCATTCCTTTCAGCTGGAGTTACACCATGCCAGAGATCCGAACTTCTGTTTGCTCCTCTTTCCAAGTGCCTTTTTCCAGAAGACCTGATTAAGGAAATTGCCGCTTCTTTGATACAGAAGGACACTCACGATCTTGTTGCGTCCTCCGCTCGCAAAGCCACCCCTTTGCCTACCTTGTCAGCTAGACCAAGGATGGACACTCCAGCGTCCCGTTTTATTCCGCCCTTTCGTGGCAGAGTCTCCAGCAGAGGAGGTGCTCGTGCCGAAGGGAAACGAGGAAAGAAGAAAGGAACCAAGTCCTTTAAGGGCAGAGTCTGACTGCCAGCTTCTTCAGACAGCAGTGGGAGCCAGACTCAAGAACTTCTGGCAGACCTGGGAAAAGAGAGACGCAGATGCGCAATCTGTGAAGTTGCTCAGAGAGGGGTACAAGATCCCTTTTGTACGGAAACCCCCTCTAGCAACGTCCCCCATCGATCTCTCTCCCAGGTACAGAGAGGAAGACAAGAGACAAGCCTTGAAACGGGAAGTGTCTCTTTTACTAGAGAAAGGAGCAGTGGTCAGAGTCTCGGACCTTCAATCTCCGGGATTCTACAACCGACTCTTCTTGGTGTCAAAGAAGACAGGAGGGTGGAGGCCGGTGCTAGACGTCAGTGCTCTGAATGTCTTTGTCACAAAGCAGACGTTCTCCATGGAGACCACGAAGTCAGTCTTAGCAGCGGTCAGAAGGGAAGACTGGATGGTCTCTTTAGACCTAAGGGACGCCTACTTCCACGTCCCCATCCACCCGGACTCCCAACCTTTTCTGAGATTCGTTTTCGAAAAGGTTGTCTTCCAGTTTCAAGCCCTGTGCTTTGGCCTAAGCACAGCTCCTCTTGTGTTTACGAGGCTGATGAGGAATGTAGCCAAATTCCTTCATTTAGCGGACATCCGAGCCTCCCTCTATTTGGACGACTGGCTTCTCAGAGCTTCTTCCAGTCGTCGCTGTCTGAAGGATCTAAAGTGGACTCTAGATCTGACCAAGGAATTGGGTCTCCTTGTCAATATGGAAAAGTCACAACTGGTCCCATCCCAAACTATCGTGTATTTAGGGATGGAGATTCACAGTCTAGCTTTTCGGGCTTTTCCGTCGGCCCCCAGAACAAGCCAAGCCCAGTTATGCATCCAGAACATGCTGAAGAAGGAACAATGTTCAGTCAAGAAGTGGATGAGTCTGATAGGGACGCTATCATCCCTGGAACAGTTCGTGTCATTAGGAAGACTACACCTCCGTCCTCTTCAATATCACCTAGCATTTCATTGGAAAAAGGACAAGATGCTAGAAGCGGTCTCGATCCCCATTTCCGAGAAGGTGAAGTCTTGCCTGACTTGGTGGAAGGACAGTATCAGCCTAAGAGAGGGTCTTCCCCTGGCTGTTCAGACTCCCAACCACGTTCTCTTCTCGGACGCATCGGACGTAGGCTGGGGCGCGACATTAGACGGTCGGGAATGTTCGGGAATATGGAACTCGAGTCAAAGGACAATTCATATCAACTGCAAGGAGCTACTGGCAGTACATCTGGCCTTGAAAACCTTCAGGTCTCTCCTTCAAGGCAAAGTGGTGGAGGTGAACTCGGACAACACCACTGCTTTGGCGTACATCTCCAAGCAAGGAGGGACCCACTCACTGACGTTGTACGAGATCGCAAGGGACCTGCTCATCTGGTCAAAAGGTCAAAACATATCGCTAGTAACGAGGTTCATCCAAGGCAACTTGAATGTCATGGCAGATTGTCTCAGTCGGAAGGGGCAAGTAATTCCAACAGAATGGACCCTCCACAAGGATGTATGCAAGAGACTTTGGGCCACTTGGGGCCAACCAACCATAGATCTCTTTGCAACCTCGATGACCAAGAGGCTCCCAATATATTGCTCACCAATCCCGGACCCAGCAGCAATTCATATAGATGACTTTCTCCTAGATTGGTCACATCTAGATCTATACGCATTCCCACCGTTCAAGATTGTCAACAAGGTACTGCAGAAGTTCGCCTCTCACGAAGGGACAAGGTTGACGCCAGTTGCTCCCCTCTGGCCCGCGAGAGAATGGTTCACCGAGGTACTTCGATGGCTAGTAGACGTTCCCAGAACTCTTCCTCTAAGGGTGGACCTTCTACGTCAGCCACACGTAAAGAAGGTACACCAAAGCCTCCACGCTCTTCGTCTGACTGCCTTCAGACTATCGAAAGACTCTCGAGAGCTAGAGGCTTTTCGAAGGAGGCAGCCAGGGCGATTGCTAGAGCAAGGAGAACATCCACCCTTAGAGTCTACCAATCGAAGTGGGAAGTCTTCCGAAACTGGTGCAAGTCAGTATCTGTATCCTCGACCAGTACCTCTGTAACTCAAATAGCTGACTTCCTCTTATACCTGAGGAAAGAACGATCACTTTCAGCTCCCACTATCAAGGGTTACAGAAGCATGTTGGCATCAGTCTTCCGTCACAGAGGCTTAGATCTTTCCAACAATAAAGATCTACAGGACCTCCTTAAGTCTTTTGAGACCACGAAGGAGCGTCGTTTGGTTACGCCTGGTTGGAATTTAGACGTGGTACTAAGATTCCTCATGTCAGACAGGTTCGAGCCGCTACAATCAGCCTCCCTGAAAGATCTCACCTTAAAGACTCTTTTCCTGGTATGCTTAGCCACAGCTAAAAGAGTCGGTGAGATTCATGCCTTCAGCAAGAACATCGGATTTTCATCAGAAAAGGCTACATGTTCACTACAACTTGGTTTTCTAGCCAAAAACGAGCTGCCTTCTCGACCTTGGCCGAAATCGTTCAATATTCCCAGCTTATCGAATATGGTAGGCAATGAACTAGAAAGAGTCTTATGCCCTATGAGAGCTCTTAAGTTCTATTTAAAACGAACTAAACCTTTACGAGGCCTTTCTGAAGCTTTATGGTGTTCAGTTAAGAAACCATCTTTGCCTATGTCAAAGAATGCTTTATCCTATTTTATCAGACTGTTAATACGAGAAGCTCATTCCCATCTGAGTGAGGAAGACCAAGCATTGCTGAAGGTAAGGACACACGAAGTTAGAGCTGTCGCAACTTCTGTGGCCTTTAAACAAAATAGATCTCTGCGAAGTATAATGGACGCAACCTATTGGAGAAGCAAGTCAGTGTTCGCGTCTTTTTATCTTAAGGATGTCCAGTCTCTTTACGAGGACTGCTACACACTGGGACCATTCGTAGCAGCGAGTGCAGTAGTGGGTGAGGGCTCAACCACTACAATTCCCTAATTCCATAACCTTTTAATCTTTCTCTTGAAATGTTTTTATTGTTGTTTTTTGGGTTGTCCAGAAGGCTAAGAAGCCTTTCGCATCCTGGTTGATTTGGCGGGTGGTCAAAGTCATTTCTTGAGAGCGCCTAGATTAGGGGTTTTGATGAGGTCCTGTTGTATGGGTTGCAACCCTTGATACTTCAGATCCTAGGGGTCGATCAGCATCCTAAGAGGATCGCGAGGCTCCGTAAGGAAGACGTACTTAAAAAGGCAGAGTAATTGTTCAAGTCGACTTCCTTACCAGGTACCTATTTATTTTGTTTTTGTTATTTTGATAACTTCTAAAATGAAATAAAACTCTTAGCTCATTAAAGTGTAAACTTATATTGCTGGTCTCTACCCACCCCCCTGGGTGTGAATCAGCTATATAATCACCGGCTAAGTTAAATATTGAAAAATGTTATTTTGATTATAAAATAAATTTTTGAATATACTTACCCGGTGATTATAATTAAATGACCCTCCCTTCCTCCCCAATAGAGACGCAGTAGGACGAGGAGAAAATTGAGTCTTTGTTTACACTGAGAACTGGGTATCTGGTCGACAGATGGCGCTGTTGGGCACACCCGCAACCTGTGTAGCGATCGCTGGCGAGTTTTACCTTAGAGTTTTCTGTCGAGCAACAGAGTTGCAGCTATATAATCACCGGGTAAGTATATTCAAAAATTTATTTTATAATCAAAACAAAATTTTTCTTCACTGAACTCCACGTGCACCTGCTCGCCAGCGCGCATCTGCGCCCCCTTCCTGATGTGCGCATACGCGCCATCGTTCGGCCACGCGCCCATGATCTTCGAATCTGGGCGCAGGCAAGGAGTTATTCTTTCGCCTCCTCGCCGACGATCTCTCATATGTCTGGCCGCGCATTTCTCCTGGCCACGCAACTACGCTCCTACGATCTCCTGGTTCCTGCCTCGTCACGCAGTTCAAGAAGTTCCTACACTAGCGCACAGGCACTCACAGGTTCTTCTGGACTCGCCGCGCCTCCACTTCACACCGCGCCGCCCAGGAGACACCTAAGCTAGCGCACAGGCGCTCACAGGCACCCCTGGGCTCTCCTTACACGCCAGCGATCTCCTACACGCCCGCGCGATTTTTCGCCTGCGCGCAAGGGTTTTCAACGCGCCAACTCTTCAATTGTCGTAGGTTTCCTACGCGCCCACGCGTTAACTCTCATGTACGCGATCGGTCGTTACGCTCCAGTGCGCCATCGCTTGCCAACGCGCCATCGCTTGCCCACACGCCATCGCTTGCCCACGCGCCATCGCTTGCCAACGCGCCATCGCTTGCCAGCGCGCCTTCGCCCGCCTACGAGCCATCGCTCGTCAAGACGCGCCATCGCTCGTCAGCGCGCCATCAATCTCCCGGCCGCCTGCGCTCGCCCTTACGTCCGCGCACCTGTGTTCGCCCGCGCGCGAACCAACGATTTTCCATCGCGATTCCCTCCAACGCGCCATCGCTCGCCAAAAACGCGCCATCGCTCGCCAACGTGCCATTGCTCGCCAACGTGCCATTGCTCGCCAACGTGCCATTGCTCGCCTACACGCCATCAGTCTCCCGACCTCCAGCGCTCCTCCTTTCAACCGCGCTCGCCCATGCACACTTTCGCCTGCACGCCCGCACACAGGCACGCCCACGATCGCCCGCGCGCCCGCACACGGGCACGCCCACGATCGCCCGCGCGCGAACCAACAATTTGCCAACGCGCGAGCGCCAGGGTGATTTCGACCGCTATTCCCGTCGGGGTATCGCAACACGGACAACCTGGCGAGTCTTCTGGGGCGCGTACTTCCAGTTCACGATCTTCTCCCCGTAAACGCAGAGCATGGCACATACAAGAGTAGGAAGAATCTTCAGAAAGGTCTGGGCAACATTCTTCTCCTTCCTTTCAGGCAGGCCCCATCATCTCTACTCCTCAGGATCGTTCGATTCCCTTTCCCCTAGCGGGAGTCGCTGACACTGCGTCTGTCAGCCGTCAGCAGAGGAGATACTTCGAGATCATGGGGGAACCTGGTTTTAGCCCTTCCTCTCCACCATTCCGTGGAATGGTCTCCCCAGGGAGTTTTTCTCTCGAGAAATTCTCCGCCCGGCAGGTGACATTCTCGTCTTCGGAGATCTTAAGCCAGAAGAAAGCCGCAAAGTGTGCCATACGGGCCACTTCGTGGCTGGTTGTCTGGCTTGGATCTCTGGGCATCCTGTTGCGAGCCGAGAATTTGTCCAAGGAGAGCTCCAGGAAGGTCATGGAAACTTTCCTCCTCTCGGGCACGAGCACCTCGATTCCCGGCTCACCAAGTTTCGAACTTGTGGGCAAACTCGATGTTGAAGCATTGAGATGCAGTGACCGAGAGGTTCCTCTCGGAAGTCCCAACCATGGATGTCGGCAAGCTCAGACACTCTTCCACTCTTGGAAAGACCTTGTTTTGAGCCCAAGGACAGGGAACGGACAGCTGAGAGGTGGAGAAAGCGAATCACGGTTCGCTCCTCCATAGGCGCTTGCATCCAAACCCTACAAGCCTCCAGCGCCTCAACAACAACATCCTCGTCAGCCTAGGACATCGGAACCAGCCCCGGCAGCTAAGACAAGATGTCTAAACAGCAGCCCCCTCCTGTCAGAGACAAGAAGGGCGGGAAGTCCTTCTGGGGAGGCAATAATCCTGAGGGAGCGGCTGAGGCCGCAAACGCTAGGATTGGCAACCCCCCCTGCATGGTCCCCAGTGGGGGGATGCCCAAGGTTGCGCGCTCAGGTGGCAGCAACTCGGGGCCGATTCCTGCACGATCTCCGTGATCAGCCAAGGATATCGCGTCCCGTTCTTTACATCTCTACCTCCGCTGACAGCAAATCCAGTGTCGCTGAGCTCCTATGCCATGCGATCGGCAAAGGGGCTAGCCCTTCGGGCAGAAATCGAGACCATGCTCTAGAAGGAGGCTCTCCAAAAGGTCATCGACGGCTCCCCCCGGCTTCTTCAGTCAACTCTTTCTTTTAAGAAAGCGTCTGAAGTCTGGAGACCTGTCTCGACCTCTCAGCCCTGATCAAGTTTGTCGAACAAACTTCGTTCAGCGTGGAACAGCAGAGTCAATCAGACTTGTAGTGTGACCACAACTCTTCATGTGCACACTGGAGCTGAAGGACGGGTACTTCCAGATCCCAATCCATCCGTCTTCCAGGAAGTACTTGAAATTCAGCCTAGACAACAAGATATACCAGATCAAGGTACGGTGTTTCGATCTCCCCGCAGCACCGCAGGTGTCCTCCAGAATGTTCACCCTGTTATCTTCATGGCCACACAGGAGCGGCATCCGTCTCCTTTGCTTTCTGGGTGACTGGCTATCCCAGGCAGTCTCGGAATCGACCCTTCCTCAACACCGAGACAAGCTTCTGGGACTTTGCCAAGATTTAGGGATCATGGTAATTCTCGAGAAGTCTTCTCTGCTTCCATCTCAACAACTGGGATATCTAGGCTTGACATTAGACTCCAATCTCCAAGCCTTCCCATCAGATGGCAGGATAGCAAGGCTGAGGAGAATCGGAGAACCTTACCTCAGACGAGGAGAGTTTCCAGCCCAATCTTGGTTATGCCTCCTAGGTCACCTTTCCTCCTTGGCCAAGCTAGTTCCAACGGCCGCCTCAGGATGAGATCCCTGCATCGGCGGCCCAAGTCCCGGTGGAATCCAGACAACGACTCCCCGGACATTCTGGTCCCTTTGGGACCTGCGGAACGAATGGACCTGCAGTGGTAGTTGATCTATGGAAACCTTTGCAGGGGAATGGATCTTCTCGCCCTTTCCCCGCATTTGATACTGTTCTCCGACTCGTCAAAACAAGGGGGGGGGGGGTCCACGTTCTGAATTAGGCCTATGGTCAGAACCAGAAGGGTACCTCCACATCAATCTGCTAGGAATGAAGGCCGTAGTCTGGCCCCTCAACACTTCCAACAGACCCTGGCGAGTCACTCCGTGGACGACAACTCCACGGTAGTGCCTTTTGTTTCAGCAAGCCGGGAGGTACCTTTTCATATCAACTTTCTCATCTGGCAGTGGAGATACTGAGATGAACTGAAGTCCACTCATACCCTATCGGCTCGTTTCATTCCGGACAAAAGGAATGTGCTCTCCGACAGTCTGAGCAGGACTTCACAGATAGAGAGTACCGAGTGGTCTTCGGCCTCCCCTGGTAGCCTACAGGTCCTGACCTTGTGGACCTGTTTGCGACAGCCTTGAATTTCAAGCTCCCGCTGTACTACTCCCAGTCCCAGACCCCAAGGCACTCTGGCAAGATGCCTTCCAACACGGTGGGACAACATCGACGTCTATGTCTTCCCACCGTTCTGTCTGTTGAGAAGGGGGCTCAACAAGACCAGACTATCGGTCAACTTGTCGATGACTCTGATAGCTCCGCTGCGGCATCATGCAGAGTGGTTCCCGGAACTTCTGCATCTCCTGACGGAACTCCTGAGAGAGCTTCCCCCACGACACGAGCTACTCAAACAGCCACACTGCGACATCTACCACTAGCCGTAGCATCGCTTCGGCTTCACGCCTGGAGACCATCCAGCATCCCCTCACAGAGAGAGGCGTTCCGCAACAAGTTGCAGATCGGATGTCTCGACACCTGCGAAAGTCATCCGCAGGGGTCTACCAAGCGAAGTGGAGAATCTTTCTGTGGTTGGTGTTGTGGGAGAGGTACCTCTCCCCTTGATGCCACTATTCCAGCAATAATGGAGTCATTGTCTATCAGCGGGAGGAAATGCGCCTTTCGCTCTCGGCGGTGGAAGCCTATCGCTCAGCCTTTAGCCTGGCCTTCAGGCTGAAAGGAATAGACATTTCCTCCTCGCTGGATCTTTCTTCGCTCACACGTAACTACGAACTTACTTGCCCCCAGTCGGAAGTGAGACCTTCTCTATGGAACATAGTTCGGGCTCTTAGGGCTCTTAAGAGATCTCCTTGCGAACCATTACGCCAGGCTTCTGATCATCAACGGTCTTGGAAGACGGTGCTCCTGCTCGCTCTGGCCTCGGCCAAGCGTGTCAGCGAACTTCATGGTCTCTCGTACGACGTCGCCCACTCAAGAGGATAGGTGTAGGTAACGTTCAGGTTCATCCCTGAGTTGGTTACTTGACTCAAAATCTGGGAGTCTCGGACCTTCGGTCGACTCCTTCAGGATTTCGAGTCTCCGTTCTGTAACAGATGACCCAGACCTTCTCCTACTAGGCCCAGTAAGGAGTCGGAGGGGTTATCTTAAAGAACAGCTGCAGTTCGTCCTCACGTGCAAGCCCTGTTTGGAAGCACAGGGAGGACGGAGAGGAGGGTCATCAAGAATGCCTTTTCAGCCTGGACTCAAAGGGTCATCCATCACGCCCTGAATCCAGATCCTCCTCCGTCACGTCGCCTTAGGGCACACGATGTCAGAGGCATCGTAACGTCCCTGGCTTTCAAGAGAAACTACTCTGTGACGCAGGTGCTACAAGCTGGAGTCTGGAACCGTCTGACGACCTTCACAGCCCACTACCTGCAGGACGTGACCCACTGGAGCCTCGATACGTCTATCGGCCCTGTGGTGGCTACACAACGGCTGGTCTAACCTCAGGCTCCTTATTGGACAGGTAGCAGAAGGTTGAGGGCATTGTTATCCGGTTTTAGACTGCATGAATGAAAGAAGTATGTCTGGCCCTTACTTCTTTCTTCATCCTCCCCTCTCTTGGGGAAAGCAGCATCCTAGGTTCTCTGCATAGCTGACCTCAAACCTCTGCAGGTAAACCATGCTTCCTTGTGTTCCTAGTATTGAGTTAATACTGTCGCGTCCCCCATACCCTGACGAGGTGGTATTGGGAACGTCCCAGCCTAGAATTCCAGCTAAAGGACTTCAGGTCGACTTCCTAGGACAAGTCACACTTCTTCCCTCCACACACAAGCTTATGTAGGTCGCACATTTCTTGCGTAGCAAGAAACTTGCGAGGTGCAGGGACACTTATTCTCGAGTGCTGCTCACTCGGATTCTGAGTCCCCGGGTAAGCCAAAGCCAGTAAGGCTGGTGACTTTCCACCCTTCCTAAGGGTAAGTCACCCTATGTAAATAGCGTGGTTTGTATTTCGATTACGGAACAAATGACAAATTCGGAGATAATTTGTATTTTTCCTAACCATACAAATCTTAGCTATTTACACATATTTGCCCGCCAGCCCTGTCCCCCAAGGCAAGTCCTACCTCTAAGTGAAGTGAAGCAGTTCACCGGTGTGTGAGGGGGGTAGGGGTAGCTAGATACCACTGCCCTACCCCCCTGCTAACTAGCGCAGGGGTATTACACCCTCGTTAAATTCTAATGGCTCGTCCTTTCAGCTACGCCAAAAGTAAACCCTATGTAAATAGCTAAAGTTTGTATGGTTAGGAAAAATACAAATTACTGTATCTCCGAATTTGTCATATTTTCTGTTAAAATGGCTAAATATAATCACTGTTGTCATATATGTTGTGTTGAAATATTTAAATAAAAGCACTTCACTCACGAATGTACTGCGTACGATAACATTAGCAACGTTACCAATGATACACAATGTTACCAACGATGTCTGGGATTGTTACGGTAATATTACCAGTTACACAATATATAAAAAGTACAAAAAGGGTACAGAACCTAACAAACCCACCTAACCTAACCTAGCAGTTGACAGGTCACAAACCTCAGGTATTTACTGAGAATGGTAAAATTAGCCACGATACGAATGATACACAGCGTTACCAACGGTACGGTGACATTACTAGCGATAGTAGTGCTAGATATTTCCATAAGTATTTTAAATAATTTTTCCATATAAGTTTTACACAATATATAAAAATTACAAAAAGGGTACAGAACTTAACAAACCCACCTAACCTAACCTAGGAGTTCCCAGGTCACAAAACTCATATATGTACTAGGAATGTTAAAATAAGCAACATTACCAATGATACACAGTGTTAACAACGTTACAAAGGCATTGCTAAGGGTAGCAATGCTACGGTAATATTATCATGTGTATTTTAATGAATTGTTCCATATACACTTTACACAATATATAAAAAGGTACATAAAGGGTACAGAACCTAACAAACCAACCTAACCTAACCTAGAAGTTAACAGGTCACAAGACACATATAAGGACTTTTGTTGAATGACTTACCTTTATGAAGGGGACGTCGAAACTTACGTGACACGGGAGGGGGAGACTGACGACTCAACATTAAATAATATTATCTTCTATGGTGGTAGGCGACTTTTTCCCAAAAATGTACCTTTATAAGAAGTAACGGTATAACCACAGCAACGTTTTTTTTTGGTTTTAGGTATCTTGGTTTCGGTATTACAATAAAACACGTAAATGTCTTTCTTTTAAGGTAGGAGGGAACGGCACTTGGGGCACTGTAAACGTTGAGGAATTACATTGTGTGCTTTAAGGAAATTATCAACATTGGATGAAGAATCATAAAAATCACCATGGAATTTAGCAAATGCTTTTAGGTATGGAATACTGCAGCCGTTACAAGTTTCTATAACTTCCTCCATCGCAAAATACAAAAAAATAAATCTCACTTGAAATGACGGTCACCTTACTAGGACAAAGGTTTCCAGGGCAAAGGATTTGGTGGAAGGTATATGAATAGACCACTTAAAGAGACAAAGGAAGGGGGTAGGGAAATATGACAACCCCTTGTGTAAACTTTGAATATATATAGGTTTGTGATTGCTTAACGGGAAAACAACGGAGTCTAGAGGGTAAACATGAATGAACTGGATAGGGAAACTTGTATAGAGCAAGTATTTATGTGAAATCGGAATGTGACAAAGAAATAACAAAAGGAATAAAACCAATATGGGAAGATAAAATGGAATGTATGATAAATAATATTGAATGGGAATATAAAATGTGTTGATTTTATAAGGTATAGGATAATAAAATGAGTCATTTTAGGGTCAAAGTAATATGTATACGGGGGTATTACATAAGTAATCATGTAATAGACTTGAGCAGAGCTGGTAAAGAGACAGAGAGTTATATTTCTCAGTTAGGGAAGAAGAAATCCTATTGGTGGGGGAAAAATTTCTGCGTAGGGAGGCGGGGTTTTTGCGCAGAAGATCGAAAACTGGTATGTACGAACGTACGTACGTGAGCGTGCTAATGTTAGAATGGAATGCTAACATTTGATCTACATCAGACATTGGCAGCTCTGGTTACTGTATTTTTTCATGAGGCATAGCTTTTGCAACAGCGTCTCCAAAGTTTATACAGTTTTACTGTTTTGTCTTTTCCTCCGGTTATTATAAATCCAAGAAGGTAATGTATAGCGAAGAAAATGTTTGTGTTACGGTTATACATCGTTTCCCCAGTATGTTTTCCCCACCCAAAACCCCGAGTTCCCACTGGGGTCTCCCATTACCGTAGGATATAGATATATATATTTGTTCCGTAACCGAAATACAAACCACGCTATTTACATTGGGTTTACCTTTCGGCGTAGCTGAAATGACGAGCCAATAGTTTTTAACGAGGGTTAACTACCCCCGCGCTAGTTAGCGGGGGTAGGGGAAGGAGTAGCTTGCTACACCTCCCCCCCACACACCGGTGATTTGCTTCACTTCACTTTTGGCTCCGTCGACGAACAGATGTGTCTGTCCATTGTCCTCATTGACAGCCTTAATCTTTTTTTGCTTTTTCTTCCAGTTTGTGTGTGTGCGTTTTGAAGTTGGCCTCACCCTTTATTGTTCACCATGCGCAAGTGCCCTGGTATTGCCGGTCGCCCTTGCGGTACTTTTATGTCTGCGGTGGACACAGATCCTCACACCCTTTGTCCGCAGTGTCGAGGCCGACGGTGTGACAAAGAGAACACGTGTAGTGAGTGCAGGGAGTGGTCTGCCTCCCAGTGGGAGAGGTTTGGCCACCGGCGTAAGAAGAAGTCCAAGAGAGACCGTTCTCCTTCCGGGGTTGCCTTGAAGGAGGAAGGCTCTCGGGACACTCCTTTTGCTGCCCAAACCTCCTCCGAAGCTCTCCCTCGTTCGGCTCTTAAGGAGAGACCGCCGAGTGGGAGCCCAGGCCCTAGTTCTGTTTCCCGACCTTGGATTGGGGGAGAGGGCGTCGCCTCCCATAGTGGGGCGGTTCCTCCTCTTCCTCCTCCGGGGTAGGTTGTTGCTAATGACTCCTTGTCTAATGATGATCTTTTTCAGATTTGGGCTTCCTTGGGGCTTAAGGGCCTGCCCTCCAGGGAAGCCCTGATTGACCTTGTCCAGTTAGAGGCCGCTGTTAAGCAGTCGCTGGTGATAGCAGAGGTAGACCCTCTGTCTATCGTCGACGTCGTGGTGGCAGAGGCTTCCGACGGGTCGGGTCAATCCTCTGCAGGTACTGTTGTGGATGATGGTGCTGAAGGCTCTCCTCCCCCTTCCGTACATCCTTCGAAAGGGGAAGGGAGTCCCGCGGGCTCTTCTGCTGCCAAGCCTCCCTCTAGGGGGAGTGCTTTGACTGAGACTCCCCTTCGGAGGACTGATGGTCCTGACGATCTTCCTCGTGGCCGCCTTCGCCGTAAGGCTCCCGTCTCCTATAAGGGTGCTAAGAGGCGCCTTTTTGAATCTTCGCCTCCTTCTTCCGAGGGGGACTCTCCTCGCCGTAAGCAGCCTGCAGCTCCAGCTTCCTTAGACCTCTCTGGGGATCGGTCTCCTACGCCTCCCAGACTTTCAGCTTCTGGTGCAGATGTCCAGCAGCCTGACCTCGTCACCCGACGGGCAATGGTCCCTTCGGGGCAAAGGGATTCTTCCCTTGCGCATCAGGGTTCCCCTGCGCGCCCTTCTGCAGTGTTAGCGCACAGGCGCTCCCCTGCTCGTCAGCGCTCTCCTGTTTGCCAGCGCTCTCCTGAGGACATCCTTCAACCTGTTGTTCCTTTTGAGCGCCCAGTGCGCCAGCGTTCCCCTGCGCGCCCTTCTGCAGTGTTAGTGCACAAGCGCTCCCCTGCTTAACAGCGCTCTCCTGATCGTCAGCGCGCTTCTGATGATCATCGCCCCACTGCTCGCCAGCGCTCTCCTGAGGATCCCGAACATCCTGCTGTTCCTGTTGTGTGCCCTGCGCGCCATCGCTCTTCTGAGCGCTCCAGTTCTCCTGCCCGTCAGAGCGCACCTGCGCTTCCAGTTCCTGATACGCGCCCACGTTCGCCCGCGCGACCTAGAACTTCGGTTCAGGTCTTGGCCAAGGACTCTTCTCCTCGCGATCCTGCTCATCAGCCTGTTCCAGCGCAACAACGCTCGCGGTCTCCAGTGCGTACTTCCAAAATGCCTGTGCGCCCACGCGCCTCCTGTTCCTGAGCCCGTTCGTGAGCGTTCGCCTCTGCACCCCGCGCCGGCAGTTCCCTCACAGGATTCCACGCGTCGCCCTCCTGCTCGCCAGCGATCACAGACGCATCAACATTTGCCTGCTCGTCAGCGATCTTCTGCGCGTCAACGGTCCCCAGCGCGTCAGCGATCACCTGAACATCGGCGATCTCCAGACCGCCCGCGTGACCTATCGCCTGCGCGCAAGCGTTCTCCAACGCGCTGTCGCCCAGAGGATCTGGAGGGCCATGGGTCGCCTTCTGTCAGCTCGCCCTCGCGCGGTTGTTCACCTACGCGGTCTACGCGCTATCGCTCGCCAACGCGCCACCATGCGCCAGTGCGCCATCGCTCGCCTACGCGCCAGCGTTCACCAACGCGCCGCCGATCGCCTGCTCGCCATCGCCTGCTCGCCATCGCTCTCCCACGGGCTACAGGTCTCCTGAACAACATCGTCAGCGGTCATCGGAGCGATCTCGTTCGCCCACGTGTCAACGCGCTCCCTCGCCGACGCGCCGACGTGCTTGATCGCTAGCTCGCCCACGCGCTCGTTAGCCTGTGCGCCCTCGCGCCCTCGCGCCCCCTCGCCTGCACGCCCACGCGACCGCTCGCTTGCGCGCGATCGCCGTTCGCGTCGGGTTTCGCAGCCCGCGACAGCAGCAGGGACGCGTGTCGCCAGACCGCACTCAGGATCGCCTCCGCCGAAGCGCAGGACTCTTGTGCAGGATAGGGAAGACACATCAGAGGTCAGTAGAACTTTCTTCCCCCCTTCCTTTTCAGGCAGGTCCAGTGGTGTCCACCCCCGAAGGATCGCCCCATCCCCTTCCCTCTAGCGGGAATTTCGGACTCTGTGTCCGTGTCTCGGCAGACTTGGTTTGGTCCTCTGATGCGGGCGTTAGTGAAGGCTATGAAGCCGGCACTCGCCGATCAAGGATACAAGCCAACGGCTGCCTCGCCCCCGTTGAAGAGATGGAGAGGAGTGGACTTCGTGGTGACATCCCCCAGGGAGAAGTTGGTTCCTAAGAGGTCTGTCAGGAAGGCTCCATCCCCTTCGCAGGCGCTTTCTTCTTCTCCTGAGGACGAGGCTTTTCCGTCCTCGGGTGAATCCAGTGAGGTGATAGTCTCCCCCTCGGCACCAAGGGGGGAGTCGTCTCCTCATGGAGGAGAATCGTCTCGCGCGGAGGGCGCTTTCCGAACCTCTTTGTTGGGGTCGTGTATCCCGCCCAGGAGGGAAACCAAGGACTCCAAGACAATCCCGAAGTTGTCTTCTAGGATTCGTCAGGAACCAGCTGCGCCCCAGGAGAACGTCCACGCATCTCCCCAGGAAGAGATTCCGGGGATGGGAGAGACAGCTGCCAGTCCGCAAGGAGGAGACCAGCAGGAGTCTGAGCATGCCTTCTTGCAGGTCCTGAGCCTGATGAGGCAACTCAACGGGTTCATGGACCCCGTGATCGCCCCCCGAGAAGGCAAGGACACGGTCCTGGACCAGGTGTTCGGTACTCAGAAGCCCCCTAAGACCAGTGCGGCTCTGCCCTGGTCTCAGGGGTTGAAGAGTGCCAGAGCTAGGGCCAATGCCCAACTCGCAACTCTTGCTTCCTCCAGTCGTTCCTCTGCCGGGAACAAACTCCTCCCACCTCCTTGTATCCAGCAGAGGAGGTATTTTGAGATCTTGGGGGAGTCTAGTCTCGCTCTTCCTCTCCATCATTCCGTAGAAGAGCTTGCTAAGGGAGTTCCTCTTGAGAAGCTCTCTGCCCGGCAGGTGACGTTCTCGGCGTCGGAGATCCTGAGCCATGAGAAGGTCGCGAAGTGCGCCATGCAGGCCACTTCGTGGCTGGATATATGGCTAGGGTCTCTGGGCATCCTATTGCGCTCCGAGGACTTGTCTAAGGAGACCAATAGGAAGGCCCTGGAGACCTTCCTACTCTCGGGCACCCGCTCCATCGAGTTCCTGGCACACCAGGTTGCCACCCTGTGGCCCAACTCGGTATTGAAGCGGCGTGATGCGGTGACCGAGAAGTTCACCCGAAGGTCCCCGCCGTGGATGTCTGTAGGCTCAGACATGCTTCCCTCCTTGGGGAGAATCTGTTGGAGCCCCAGGAGATGGAACGAACGGCTGAGAGGTGGAGGAAGTCTAGCCAGGACTCCCTCCTCCATAGGGCCCTTACAGCTCGGCCCTATAAGCCTCCAGCTCCGCAGCAACAGCAGCCGCAGCCTCGCAAGACACCAAAGCAGGCACCGGCAGCCTCGCAAGACACCAAAGCAGGCACTGGCAGCTAAGATAGTGGTGTCTAAGCCCCAGCCCTTTCCCGCCAAGGTCAAAAGGGGCGGTAAGTCCTCCAGGGGAGGCAAGACTCCTATAGGGAGCGGCCGTGGCCGCAAACACTAGGAGTGGAAGTCCCCCTGCGTGTCCACCTGTGGGGGGATGCCTTCGACGTTGCGTGCACAGGTGGCAGCAACACGGGGCCGATGCTTGGACGATTTCTGTGGTCAGCCAAGGCTATCGAGTCCCGTTCATAACATCTCAACCTCCCCTGACAGCAAATCCAGTGTCGTTGAGCTCCTATGCCATGGGATCGGTAAAGGGGCTAGCCCTTCGGGCAGAAGTCGAGACCATGCTCAAGAAGGATGCTCTCCAGGAGGTCGTCGACGGCTCCCCAGGCTTCTTCAGTCGACTTTCTTGTAAAGAAGGCGTCTGGAGGCTGGAGACCTGTCTTCGACCTCTCGGCTCTGAACGGGTTTGTCAAGCAAACTCGGTTCAGCATGGAGACAGCGGACATGGTCAGACTTGCGGTGAGACCTCTAGACTTCATGTGCACACTGGATCTAAAGGACGCGTACTTCCAGATCCCAATCCATCCATCTTCCAGGATGTACTTGAGATTCAGCCTAGACGACAAGACCTACCAGTTCAAGGTTCTGTGTTTCGGTCTCTCCACAGCACCCCAGGTGTTCACCAGAGTGTTCACCCTGATTTCATCTTGGGCGCACAGGAACGGCATCCGTCTCCTTCGTTATCTGGACTACTGGCTGATCCTAGCAGACTCGGAGTCGACCCTTCTTCGACACCGAGACAGGTTTCTGAGTCTTTGCCAGGATCTGGGGATCGTGGTAAACCTCGAGGAGTCCTCTCTGCAGCCGTCCCAACGACTGGTTTATCTAGGCATGTTGTTAGACACCAATCTCCACAAAGCCTTTCCATCAGACGACAGGATAGCAAGGCTGAGGAGGGTGGCAGAACCCTTCCTCAGGCGAGAAGAGCTTCCCGCCCAATCGTGGTTGCGTCTCTTAAGTCACCTGTCCTCCCTGGCTCGTCTGGTTCCAAACGGCCGCCTCAGGATGAGATCCCTGCAGTGGCGGCTCAAGTCCCGGTGGAATCAAGGATCCGATTCCCCGGACATACAGGTCCCGATAGGATCTTTGGAACGGACGGACCTGCGGTGGTGGCTGGTCGACGACTACCTGCGAAAGGGAGTGGATCTTCTCGTCCTCCCCCCGGAATTGACACTGTTTTCGGACGCGTCAAAAGAAGGGTGGGGGGCGCACGTTCTGAACCAGAGGACCTCAGGCCTGTGGTCAGAATCAGAAAAGTACCTGCACATCAACCTGCTAGAGTTGAAGGCCGTCTTTCTGGCTTCAACAGTTCCAACGGACCCTGGTGGGTCACTCCGTGGTGGTGATGAGCGACAACACCACGGTAGTGGCTGATATCAACAAGCAGGGAGGTACTTTTTCGCAGCAGCTATACCATCTTGCAGTAGAGATTCTGAGGTGGACCCAAATCCACTCGATAACACTATCAGCTCGCTTCATTCCTGGCAAGAGGAATGTGCTCGCCGACAGTCTGAGCAGGGCTTCGCAGATAGTGAGTACCGAGTGGTCTTTGGATCCTCAGATAGCCAACAAAGTCTTGACTGTGTGGGGTTCCCCGACCGTGGACCTGTTCGCGACAGCGTTGAATTTCAAGCTGCCTCTGTACTGCTCCCCAGTCCCGGACCCCAAGGCTCTCTGGCAGGATGCTTTCCAGCAACGGTGGGACAACATCGATGTGTACACCTTCCCACCGTTCTGTCTGATGAGAAGGGTGCTCAACAGGACCAGACTATCGGTCAACTGTTCGATGACTCTGATAGCTCCGCTATGGCATCACGCGGAATGGTTCCCGGACCTTTTGCAGCTCCTGACGGAGCTCCTGAGAGAACTTCCCCCACCACGCGAGCTACTCAGACAACCCCACTCCAACATCCCTCACAAGGCCGTGGCCTCGCTTCGGCTTCACGCCTGGAGACTGTTCAGTGTCTCCTCACGGAGAGAGGCTTTTCGCAACAGGTTGCGGAGAGAATGTCTCGGCACCTGCGAAAGTCCTCTGAGAGAGTCTACCAGGCAAAGTGGAGAGTCTTTTGTAGTTGGTATATCTGCGGGAGGAAATGCGCCTTTCTGTCTCGGCAGTGAAAGGCTATCGCTCAGCCTTAAGGTTGGCTTTCAGGCTGAAAGGTGTGGACATTTCTTCCTCGCTGGAACTCACTCTACTCATACGTAGCTATGAGCTTACCTGCCCCCAGTCGGAAGTGAGACCTCCTCCTTGGAACGTGGTTCGGGTTTTCAGGGCTCTTAAGAGACCTCCCTTCGAACCATTACGCCAGGCCTCTGATCGCCACCTGTCTTGGAAGACGGCTTTCCTGCTCGCTTTGGCTTCGGCCAAGCGAGTTAGTGAACTTCATGGTCTCTCGTACGACATCGCCCATTCAAGGGGATGGGGGGAGGTAACATTCAGGTTCGTCCCTGAGTTTGTTGCCAAGACTCAGAATCCTGGAGTGCCGGATCCACGGTTCGACTCTTTCAGGATCGCGAGTCTCCGTTCTGTAACAAGCGACTCAGACCAGCTGCTACTATGTCCAGTGAGGAGTCTGAGGTATTACTTGAAGAGAACAGCTGCAGTTCGTCCTCAAGTGCGGGCATTGTTTGTAAGCACAGGCAGGACGAAGAGGAGGGTCAGAATACCATCTCGGCTTGGATTCGAAGGGTTATCTACCACGCCTTGAATACAGACCCTCCTCCGTCATGTCGCCCTAGGGCACATGACGTCAGGGGCGTTGCTACGTCCCTGGCCTTCAAGAGAAACTTCTCTGTGACGCAGGTGCTTCAAGCTGGGGTCTGGAAGCGTCAAACGACCTTCACAGCCCACTACCTGCAGGACGTGACCCACAGGAGCCTCGAAACGTTTTCTATCGGCCCTGTGGTGGCTGCACAACAGCTGGTCTAACCTCAGGCTCCTTTATGGACAAGTAGCAGTAGGTTGAGGGTGTTGTTACCCGGTTTTAGTCTGCGTGAATGAAAGAGTATGTCTGACCCTTACTTTCTTCATTCTCCCCTCTCTTGGGGAAGCAGCATCCTGGTCCTCGCATAGCTGACCTCGACCTCTGCAGGTAACCCGTGCTTCCTTGTGCTCCTAGTATTAAGTTTAATACTGTCGCGTCCCCCATACCCTGACGAGGTGGTATTGGGAACGTCCTATCCTGGATTCCTATCTAAAGGTCTCAAGGTCAACTTCATAGGACGAGTCACGCTTTCCTCCACACACAACTTATGTAGGCCACTCGTTCCTAGTGAAGCAAGGAGCTTGTGATGTGCAGGGGCTCCTTTTCTCAAATGCTACTCACTGGGATTCTGAGTCCCCGGGTAAAGCCAAAGTCAGTAAGGCTGGGGACTTTCCCCCCTTCCTAAGGGGTAAGTCACCCAATGTAAATAGCGTGGTTTGTATTTCGGTTACGGAACAAATGACAAATTCGGAGATAATTTGTATTTTTCCTAACCATACAAACCTTAGCTATTTACACATATTTGCCCACCAGATCTGGCCCCCAAGTCAAGTCCTACCTCTAAGTGAAGTGAAGCAAATCACCGGTGTGTGGGGGGGAGGGGTAGCAAGCTACCCCTTCCCCTACCCCCGCTAACTAGTGCGGGGGTAGTTAACCCTCGTTAAAAACTATTGGCTCGTCATTTCAGCTACGCCGAAAGGTAAACCCAATGTAAATAGCTAAGGTTTGTATGGTTAGGAAAAATACAAATTATCTCCGAATTTGTCATATTTCTGAAACCATTCATTTGCGACGGGAACGAGTGTCATTTTCGAAGAGAGCGTAATTTTTTCTATAAGTAAAAGTAGTTTGTTCCGTAACTGGAATACAAACCACGCTATTTAATAGAGGTATTACTTTCGGCGTAGCTGAAATGACGAGCCATTAATTTTTAACGAGGGCTTACTAACCGCACCGCTAGTTAGTGGGGGTAGGGGAGGGTAGCTTGCTACCCCCCCCCCTCACACACCTAGGCTTGAGCTCACTTTGCTTTTGGCTCGCCTGGTAGTCGGACGTGTCCGCTCTCATCCTCGCCGCCATTTGGCAGCCATTTAATGCTTTTGTCTTTTTCTTTTTCTAGTTCTGTTTGTGGATTTGGCCTCTGCGATTATGCGCACCTGTCCCGGGTTTCCCGACCGCCCCTGTGGAACATTCATGTCGGCGGTCGAGACTGATCCTCATGCCCTTTGTCCTTCTTGTAGGGGCCAATGGTGTGATAGCAACAACAGGTGTAGGGAGTGGTCTACTTCCCAGTGGGAGAGGTTTTCGCAACGACGGCAGAAGAAGTCCAAACGGGATATTTCTCCTTCGAAGGTTTCTTTGAAAAGTGAAAAACCCAAGGCCTCTTCTTCCGTTGCCCAAACCTCCTGCGAAGCTCCCACTCGGTCGGTCTCTTTCGAGAGACCGTCGAGTGGCAGCATAGACCGATGTACTGTTTACCAAACTCG
This sequence comes from Palaemon carinicauda, assembly GCF_036898095.1. Classification (NCBI taxonomy): domain Eukaryota; kingdom Metazoa; phylum Arthropoda; class Malacostraca; order Decapoda; family Palaemonidae; genus Palaemon; species Palaemon carinicauda. Next base: position 35,669,429 of record NC_090739.1, on the reverse strand, counting down.
GGGCTCGAGAGATGACGTTGCTTAACCTAGCGAAGCAGCTCCCCCTCTCCCCCTGGGGGAGGATATGTCACTAACCCCCCTTTTTCAGCTTTGGTCCTCCTTGGGGCTTACGGGTTTGCCCTCCAAAGAGGTTTTGCTTAACTACATCCGATTGGGTGCCACTGTCAAGCAATCGCCGTCACCGACAGAGGTTGATCCTCTTTCTCTTGTCGACGTTGTGGTGTCAGAGGTATCCAATGCGGTATCACCCATCACCTCTGCCTGTTCAAACCCTACGGTAGCTGACTGCTTAGTTTCTCCCGTTCCTGTTCAACCTACGAGGGAGAAACTAAGTCCAATGTCAGTCTCTCCTGCTAGTGTGTCTTCCCCTCGGGGGAGTTCACTTACAGAGACTCCTCTTCGGAGGACTGCAGAAGGTCAGCTCGCTGACTCTACAGCCCCCAGAGGGCGCATTCGTCGCAAGACTCGCCTTCCTCTTTGCCAAAGAGGCTTTCCTTCACCTGCGGTGAGGAGGCGCCTCTTCGGTTCAACATCTTCGATGCATTCCCCTGCAGAGGAGCCTCGACAACAATCACTGATCACTGTTCCTGCATTGGTCCTGGACCTTTCTGAAGATCGTTCACGATGTCCTTCGGTGGAAGGTCATCCTTTTAAAGGACACGTCGACCTTTCGCCCGACAGACCTGCCGACCTACCGTCACCCTTCCTGTATAAACCTAACAAGGTTTCATCTGAGCACGCTAAGGTGCGCCACCTAGATACGCGCTATGCGCCAACGAAACCTGACGAACGCGCTCTAGTAGCTTGTCAGGCCCCATCAGTAAACCCTAACACAGGGCATCAAGGGCATATGCGCCAACACGCACATACTTCTCAACAGGAGCACAGCTCCACTACGCGCTATGCACGCCCTCACGCACATACGCGCCCACGTTCTCCTTTCCGCCAGGCCTTGCCTGAGCCTAAGCCTACGCGCCCACGCCCAGCTGCGCGCCAACTCTCACCTGCACGTCAGCGGTCTCCTGCGCATCAACGATCTACTGATCTGGGCGCTACTGGGAAGTCAACTAAACTGACTTCTCCCACGCGCCAGCTCATACCATCGCGCCAGCCTTCTCTCGCACGCATCCATGAGGATACGCGCGCGCACTCACCTATCCTCTCCTACGGATTCGTGCCCACGAGCATCACAGGCTTCAACTGCACGCCCGCTCGCTAGGGGTTTTTCTCGTGCGCGCGCCCTAAGACTGGTACAGGCACGCACGAACTCTTGCCCGCGCACTCAACGCCTGGATCCTGCGCGCCCGCAGTCTCCCGCGCGCGAATCCCGGTATTCTCCCTCGCGCGAGCGTCAATATCCTCCTGCGCGCGAGACTGCTGAACTACTCACGGCAAGGTCGCCATCGCCTTATTCCCCTCCCCGCAAGCGCATACCACTGCGCATCTAGGAAACATCTAGAGGGGTCCAGGATCCCAAACCCTTTTCAGGCGAACCCACCAATGATGAGAACTCCTCCCAGGGATCCTTCAATTCCTGTCCTTTCAAGGGATATGTCTGACAGCGCGTCTGTCGGCCAACAGCCCTGGTTCGGTGCACTGATCAGAGCCGCAACGCAGGCGTTCAAGCCTGTCTTCTCTGAATTAGGGCACAGATCCATGGCTGCTTCTACCCCTTTGAAGAGAAAAAGAGGAGTTCCAGACGCGGAAACTTTCCCCCAGACTGTCTCTCCTTCCCTTTCGGACGAGGATTTCCCGTCCCCAGGCGAATCACGCGAGGAGAGACTTTCCCCCCCCATCGCACCAATGAGGGAAACCTCTCCTCGCGCCGAGATGTCTTCTCAGGCGGGGACTGAAAGGAACATGCCATCCTCGTCAATGTTGGAGTCCTACATCCTTCCCAGGAAGGAATCCAGGGACTCTAAAACATTGCCGAAGTCTGCTACCAGGACTAGGAGGGAGCCAGCCAGCCACTCGGAGAATGTCCGTGACTCTCCCCAAGAAGAGCCTTTTGGAACAGAAGGAGACTTCGCTGCAAGTCCTACATCAGGAGGAGACCAGCAAGAGTCAGAACATGCGTTTTGGCAAGTTCTGACTCTAATGAGGGCTCTCAACGTGTTTTCCGACCCAGAGATCCCTCCTCGAGAGGGCAAGGACACGGTCTTAGATCGTGTCTTTGGTACTCAGAAACCCTCCAAGACCAGTGCAGTACTGCCCTGGTCTCAAGGGGTTAAGAGTACCAGGGACAAGATCTCACAACAGCTCTCCGAAATGTCCTCTTCCAACCGTTCCAGTGCCACCAACAAGCTCCTCCCACCTCCTCGCATACAGCAGAGGAGGTACTTCGAGATCCTTGAGGAGCCTTGTTTAGCTCTTCCTCTACACCACTCGCTGTAAGAGCTTACCAGGGGAGTCCCTCTTGAGAGACTCTCCAACCGGCAGGTCTCATTCTCGGCAACGGAGATCCTTAACCAGGAGAAAGTTGCGAAGTGTGCTATGCAAGCCACTTCGTGGCTCGATATCTGGTTGGGGACCTTAGGTATCCTGATACGCTCTGAGGATTTCTCCAAAGAACTTACCAGGAAAGCTATGGAGACCTTTCTTCTCTCAGGTACTCGCACGATCGAGTTTCTGGCCCACCAAGTCTCGAACTTGTGGGCAAATACCATTCTGAAACGTCGGGATGCAGTAGCTGAGAGATTCCATCAGAAGGTCCCTAGCACCGAGATCAATAGGCTCAGGCATTCCTCTCTAGAGGGATCCATCTTGTTTGAGCCTAAGGATGTGGAACATGCCGCTGAGAGGTGGAGGAGACTCCCTTCTTCATAGGGCTTTAACATCTAAGCCCTATAAGCCTCCAGCACCGCAGCAGTCCTGTCCAGTCAAGACCGCTAGAACGACGACAGCATCGAAGACCTTGGTGTCTAAGTCCTTTCCTGTCAAAGAAAGGAAAGGCAAAAAGTCCTCCAGGGGAGGCAAGAATCCTGGAGGGAGCAGCCGACGCCGCAAACGCTAGGATAGGCAGTCCCCCTGCATGTCCACCAGTGGGGGGATGCCTACAAAGTTGCTCAAACAGGTGGAAGCAACTCTGGGCCGATTCCTGGACAATCTCCGTGATCAGTCTAGGATATCGCGTCCCGTTCATAACATCTCTACCTCCCCTGACAACGAATCCAGTGTCATTGAGCTCCCTTGCCATGGGATCAGCAAGCGGGCAAGCCTTTCGGGCAGAAGTCCAGACCGTGTTGAAGAAGGGCGCTCTCCAAGAGGTCCTCGACGAATCTCCAGGCTTTTTCAGTCAACTCTTTCTTGTAAAGAAGGCGTCTGGAGGCTGGAGACCAGTCATCGACCTTCCAGCTCTGAACAAGTTTGTCAAACAAACTCCGTTCAGCATGGAGAAGGCGGACACGGTCAGACTAGCAGTAAGACCGCAAGACTTCATGTGCACACTGGACCTAAAGGACGCGTACTTCCAGATCCCAGTCCATCCGTCTTCAAGGAAGTACTTAATCCTTTTACCCCTGCGGTATTTGGAATTTTGCCTCCCTTGACCCCCAGGCGTTTTCCTTTTTGAAGGGCTTTTCGACATATTTTTTTCAAATCGCACCACAGCCTCAATTTTCATCATAGAGAGGTCAAATTGGTCTCATTTTTTTGGAAAATGACTGAGGTTTTTTATATAGTTATCAAAAGTATGAAAAAAGAAATATAAAGAGCAGCTATTGTTAGATGAAGTTAGGCGATGACGAGATTTTTTATCTTCTTTCGTATACATTCCGATAAAGCACAGAGAGGTCTCATCACAGAAACTTGAAAACCATACCATCTTATAGAAAATTTATGCAGCTATAAAATGGTATATAATAGTTTGTAGTTAGAAGAAAGAAAACATGAAGAAAAATTAGTATACGCACAACAATTGTAAACCTAAATTTCCTTAGCGCAAGTAACGAAAATTGGAGATTGCAAAAGTTTCTTTCTATCGGTCATACGTAACCTATATTTAGAGTAATTTTTTTGTTGTTTTTATTTTGAAGAAAATTTATTGAACTTTCTTATGACATGTGTGAAAATAAGGATAAAGCAATTTAAATAGTGGCTATTGTTAGGTGAAGTTAAGCGATGACGAAATTTTTTATCTTTTATCGTATACATTCCGATACAGCAAAGTGAATTCTCATCAAGGAGACTTCAAAACCATACCATCTTATAGACAATTTATTTAGCTATAAAATGGTATATAAGAGTTTGTAGTTAGAAGAAAGGGAACGTGGAATAAAAAGTAGTAAACGAGCAAAAAACTGAAAACCTAAATCTCGTTACTTGGCTTGAAGAAATTTAGGTTTACAGTTTTTGCACGTTTTACTATTTTTTTTCCTTTTTCCTTTCTTCTAACTACAAACTATTAGATACCATTTTATAGCTGAATAAATTGTTTATAAGATGGTGTTATTTTCAAGTTGCTGTGATGAGAATTCTCTGTGCTTTTTGGAATGTATACGATAAAAGAAAAAAAAAATGTCATCGCCTAACTTCACCTAACGATAGCCACTATTTACATTGCTTTATCCTTATTTTCACACATGTCATAAGAAAGTTCAATGAATTTTCTTCAAAAATAAAAAAAAAATAAAATTCCAATAGGAATAGGTTAGGTATGGCCGATAAAAAGAAACTTTTGCAATCTCCGATTTTCGTTACATGCGGTAAAGAAATTTAGGTTTACTGTTTTTGCATGTCTGGTATTTTTTTCCTTTTTCCTTTCTTCTAACTATAAACTATTATATACCATTTTACAACTGAGTAAATTGTTTATAAGAAATTGTCTATATATATATATATATTTATATATATATATATATATATATATATATATATATATATATATATATATATTTATGTATGTATGTATGTATGTATGTATGTATGTATGTGTATACAGTGTGTATATATATATTTTTGGGCTCAAGCCATGGCGTCCTGATGGAAGGTTCCTTTTTGGTAGCTTCCTTGGGTAAATGACTACTAAGATATTCCCAGAGAATTTAACCACAGGTTATCACAGAATTCTAACTTCTGGAGCGAGTATCCTAAAGGTTTCCCTTTTAAGACATCGTATATCAACAGGGGACGCATGTATTAACACGCCACATAGCTATCTACACGCCGAACAGATTTAACACTTCGGTGTGTAAGAGCGGAGAATAGCTGGGAGCCGTTCCACAGCTAATTTCGTCTGTGGCTACTTTTGGTACTCGAGACGTAAACAAACGGGCGCCATTGCTAAATGACGTCACGTCCGTCCTCATCCTTCGCATAGTAGCTCGCCTTACTAAGACGGATTTTCCCTGTGCTTACTTTATCGACTTGCATCTTCATCATGTCGCTACCTTCGGCCTCGCCTTCTTCTGGAAAGTTGAGTACAAGGTTCCAGTATTGTTTAGTTAAGCTCTGACCGTAAAGTAAATTTTACTTTTCGAGATATTTGATGTTTTGTGGCAGAGCTGTGCCTCAACCGGACCCGCCATTTTATGGCGTCGTTGTTGTTCTGCATGCCTTATTTAGTTAGCCTCAACAACGCTTCCGGCCTTATTAACTAATCGATACTATTAGTTTATTTAGTCTTCATAGCTAGGAACTTTTATATCGTGTTTTGACGCTTTTTTATCGGTCATCGATTGACCCCATACCAGTTGGCTACTATAGCCCCCAGGCCAGAGCGCCTATATCAGTGTTCATGCATGATATTTATCAGTGATCCTAGGCTTATTTATGAAGATAGTGGCATTATTTTACAATACTATTGACTGTGATGCAAGTGTTTTCGCCTTCAGGGACCATATAGGGGACAGGTTAAATAGTGTGTCTTTCTAACCTAACCTACATGTAGGACCCCTATATGCTTCCTTCATCCCCCTGCCTTAGTGCATTCCCTTTGTGTAGCCTTGCTCCCCCTACCACGTAAGGGGATCAAGCTCATATCAGAGTATTTATCGCCTCTCTGTCCTCCCTAAGGGAATGATCCCCCCTTAGGGTTGCGCCCGAGAGTGAGGAACGGCTAGTCCTTCCTCTATTGCTAGGGCTAGGTCTCCGACTTTTCCTGCAATAGCGATATGTCTTCCATCCTTCCTAGTTCAGGACGTACATCCCTGCTCTAGGTTAGGTTTTGGAGGGGTTAATTCTGTTCCTTGCTGAAACTATACCCATGCACCGTTTTCAGTCAAGCTGCCTTACCTTAGGCTAGGGAGTGTCCTCCCTTCCTTAGTGGCCGCTCTGGTACAGAACCCTCTCCATGGAAGACCCTTCTCTTCTCCCCTCCCCACCTATCTCTTGTATGGCCTAGCCTATACTTAGGTTAGTCTATACCCATCTGTCCCCTGTCCTACAACTCCTCCTTAGGGTGGAGTGATAGGGCTACCTTGAGCTTCTGTGTGCAGTCCGCTCTGGTACATAGCCTATACCCTTCATAGTGTACTATGGGGTTAGCCACTGGATGTGTTCTGTATGCAGGGGTCCCCCCCCCCCGCTCTTGGGTGTCCCCTAGCCCTCCCTTGGGCTACCTTAGCTCCCGGTCCCCTGCGGCCCCTGCTTCTGGGTGATAGAGTCAGCCTCTATAATGGGTACACCCACTCAGGGGGGATGTCTGGGGGTCTGTGGCCGGACCCCTACATCCCTCCTTCTGTCTCTTTCACTATCCGGGTGCCGGTCCCTTGCCGCCTCCACTGTCGGTGATACCCACCTCCTACCTTGGTGACTCATCCCTTATCCTCTCGGCCGCCAGTCCTCCGTGTGCCGGGGGACTGCCGCCTGCCGCCGGCTTCCAGCCGATGGCTCTCCCTCCTTCCTCATAGCTTGGTCGTCCGCCCGCCGGCCGGCCCCCGGAGTGCCGGCATCCACTGCCGGCAGTCCGGTTCTGCTATAACCATCCTTGTTCCTGTCACCAAGCCGGCAACCTCCTGCTGCCGGAGCCGCCGCTCCCTCTGCCGGCGTTCCGCCGCTGTGCCGGCGGCCGCCACCCTGGTATTACTCTTGACTTCTATATTGTCTGTCCTAATGCCAGAAACTCTGCTGGAGCGGCCTCCGGCGTGCCGGCGGTCTGCCGGAACCTTCCGGAGGCGTCAAGGCGACTTGCACCCCCTTCTACTAGCTATCATCTGATATTGATAGCCCTGCACTGCAACCAGATGGCTTGTTTACGTAAATGGATCAGTATCTTATTACTGTTCTATTGGTAATCATGCTGTCTTCTTGCATATCACAGATTTCCAGCAGGCTGCGTGTATCTTAGCGCGGCTGGTTGCCGGAAGCCGTTACCCTATGGGATCTTTTAGTCCCCTAATTTGGAACTGAGTGGCCTCAGTCCCAACCTTATATCCTTGACAATTCCCATAGAATTCTATCTGCCCTATGGACTTCTACTTGAATTCTATCCTGTGCCTTCGGTCACCTCGGATTGTCCAAGGATGAAGGTTACGGTAACCAGCCGGGCGGGATGCACGGAGTATGTTCCTATCCTATCTCAACCCTTCCTCTGTGCATCACACCCTTTATCAAGTTAAAATTAATGATTAATATTAACTTAGTTTAAGAGTCATTCTTATGACTCCCCCCATACTCATTTTCTCTTTCTTTTACAGGAGGAGCAGATGAAGTGTGATTACGACTTCTGCGCTGTGAAACGCCCGCACTTCTACGGGCATACGGCGTGTAGGACTCACGCCCCTTGTGCCAACAAGAAAGGGGATTTGAAGTTCTGGGACCCGCAGAGCTGTGTGGTCTGCCAGAATCGCCTAGTCGATGCCTTCTATAATCCTCCCTCAGCGGAGGTCAGGGACACTTCTCGGGATAAGCTACGCAAGTGGGTGCGTGGCTTCCAGAAGAATGCCACTGGACCATACCTGGCCACTGAAGAATTGAGGTCCCTTCTGTTCCCAAAGGCCTCCCCCGATTCTGTGGTGCCCAAAGAACTAATCCCCACTGTCCAAATTACGGTGGAACCAGACGTAGTCATGGCCCAGTCCATGCACGAGTGCCACCTGGATTCCGAGAACGACGAACATATGTCGGATATTTCGGAGGGCACGGAGAAGACCCTTATGGCCCAAGGTGCGGAAGATGAAGAGGACCAGGTGGAATACACCGAGTCGGAGCAAGAGGTCGCTCCTCCTTCCATCACCGCCCCTACTCCTACACCGACGGAAGTGTCTCTCCCGTCTACCTCCGCTACCCCGGAACCCATTCCATCCGCCCAAGAGATGTCCCGGATGATCAAAGCCATTATGGACGACAGGCTGAAAGAAACTCAAGAGTTCATCAGGTCCATGATGGGGTCCAAAGAACCGAAGAAGATCTCGGTTAAGGATCTCCCTGCATGCTCACATGCCAACCCCTGGAGGTATGCCGAGCATATGGTTATCGCGACCGGCAGGATCTTTGTCAGCGATAAGATCGGCACGGTCCCCCTGGAAGATGTGGAGTTCTTCCCAAACTTTGAGGCTTACCCGGACTGTTATGTCCAGCTCCTTTCTGAACCTGCCTCTAAAGAAGAGACCGAACCCAAGGAGGAGATAGTTTTCGATCTCTCGAAGGCCCAGGCTATGCTAGCCACCACATTTAAAAGTAGGGTTTTACCTGCTCTAAGCTTCCGGCCCTGAGCAAGAAGCACCCTACCTACGTCGCACCCGACAATGCAGTCCTTCCCTTCATGGAAAAGGCCTTCGCTGCGTGCCTCAAGGCTGTGGAAGAAGGAAAACCCTGCCCTGCACTGGAGGAGTGCAGACCCTTCTCCATAGTAACTCCCCCCGACGCTCGACACTGGAAGGATATCCAGCATACTTTCGTGGTGGGAAAGCTAGATCCTGACGTAGCCGGACGTCAGTTTAACGAAGACCGCCCGAAACTCAACGACCACCTCCTTCGTCGGGAACAAGATACGAAGGATAGGCTTGCAGCATCCATGTCCCACCAGGTCCAACTTGACATCATGGCTTGTGACACCAGAGTCCCAGACCACTACATGGTACTTGCCAAATCCCACATGGCAACCCTGGTGAAGGATTTGTATCACTTCATGAAGGCTCGGAGAGCCTGTCGAGAATTCGTGTTCTCAGGTGCTACTGTGAAACACGAACCCCGGAGGCTGAATTCCTCCAACATCTGGGGTAAGCACCTCTTTCCCTCTGACCTCGTGAAAGAGATCACTGACAAGGCCGCCACGGAGAACAGGAACCTTCTCTACAAGTGGGGCATGTCAAAGAAGAGGAAATCCTCCCAGGACGACGGACCTCAACCTAAGAGGAAATCCTTCAAGCAGAAACCCCAGCAACGTCAACAGAGACGGCAGTTTCCGGGACCCGCTACTCCCCAAGTGGCAGCTCAGCCACAGCAGACCTTTCAGCTGGTCACCCAACCGGTCTTGTCACAGTCACCGGTTTTCACCCCTGCTTTCGAGCAACAGACGACTACCTTTCGTCCCAAAGGTAGAGGCTCGAGCAGAGGTGCAGGCAGAGACGCGTCTCGCCGTCCCTCTAGAGGCAGAGGAGGAAGGGGAGCTAGCGGCCGAGGCAGTAAGCCCTCGGGACACCAGAAGCAATGAAGTGCTTCCGGTGGGAGGAAGACTCCGCCAATTCCAGGATCGTTGGACCTTCGATCCCTGGGCACACAGCATCGTCAAGAAGGGTCTAGGCTGGAGTTGGACTCAACCACCCCCAACCTTCCAGCAATTCTTCCAACAATCAACCCCCCTTCTGGAAGAATATGTCCTAGATCTCTTGAACAAGAAGGTGATAAGGAAGGTAAAGTCCACCAGGTTCCAAGGGAGACTGTTTTGTGTCCCCAAGAAAGACTCCGACAAACTCAGAGTCATTCTGGACTTATCCCCCCTCAACAAGTTCATAGCGAACGACAAGTTCAAGATGCTGACTCTTCAACAGATAAGGACCCTTCTGCCTCGAGGTTCTTACACGGTCTCCATAGACCTGGCGGATGCCTACTGGCACGTTCCAATGAACCATCACGCTTCCTCCTACCTAGGATTTCGACTCCAAAGGAAAAGCTACGCCTTCAGGGCCATGCCCTTCGGCCTCAATGTGGCCCCTCGGATCTTCACAAAGCTGGCGGACGCCATAGTACAACAGCTCCGCCTCCGAGACGTCCAGGTGATGGCCTACCTCGACGATTGGCTAGTCTGGGCTCCATCGCCCGAGGATTGTTTAAAATCCTGCAGCAAAGTCACCCAGTACCTAGAACACCTGGGATTCAAGATAAACGTGAAGAAATCTCGCCTCTCTCCAGCTCAGAAGTTCCAATGGTTAGGAATCCAATGGAACCTTCAGTCACACCGCCTTTCCATCCCCCAGAAGAAAAGGAAGGAAATAGCAGGGTCTGTCAAGCGACTACTGAAATCCAAGCGGATCTCAAGACGCCAGCAGGAACGAGTTCTAGGCTCTCCACAGTTCGCCTCAGTAACAAACCCGGTGCTTCGTGCACAGCTAAAGGATGCCGCGGGAGTCTGGAGACGTTCTGCATCCATCGCTCGAAGAGACCTCAAGAGACGGCTCCCAAACAGACTTCGACTTCTCCTCAAGCCGTGGTCGGAAGCAAAGGCCCTAAAAAGGTCCATTCCTCTTCAACACCCACCTCCATCACTCAACATCCACACGGACGCTTCGCTGGAGGGTTGGGGAGGTCACTCCCACCAAAAACAGGCTCAAGGCACATGGTCTCCCCTGTTCAAGACATTTCACATCAACATCTTGGAGGCCATGGCGGTCCTTCTAACTCTGAAGAAACTCTCCCCGCCTCCCTCGATCCATATTCGTCTAACCCTAGACAACTCGGTGGTAGTTCGATGTCTCAATCGCCAAGGCTCAAGATCGCCCCAGATAAATCAGGTGCTTCTGATAATCTTCCGTCTGGCAGAGAGGAAGAAATGGCACCTGTCTGCAGTTCACCTACAAGGATTCCGCAACGTGACAGCGGACGCTCTATCTCGGACAAGCCCGATAGAGTCGGAATGGTCTCTAGACGTAAGATTATTCTCCTTCATCTCTCACCAAGTCCCAGAACTTCAGATCGATCTCTTTGCAACGAGCGACAACAATCAACTTCCTCGGTATGTGGCCCCGTACGAGGACCCCAAGGCAGAAGCAGTGGATGCCATGTCACTGGACTGGAACAGATGGTCCAAGATCTACCTGTTCCCTCCCACCAACCTTCTGCTGAAAGTCCTCTCCAAGCTGAGAACCTTCAAAGGGACAGCGGCCCTAGTGGCTCCCAAGTGCCCCGGAGCAACTGGTACCCCCTGGTCCTGGAGCTGCAGCCCAAGCTGATCCCTCTCCTGGGCCCAGTTCTCTCCCAACAAGTACAGAAGTCGACTGTCTTCGCTTCATCATCGAAAATCAAGGACCTTCATCTCATGATTTTCTCTCCCTAGCCGCAAAGAAGAGGTTTGGGATCTCGAAGAAAAGTCTAGACTTCCTCGAGGAATACAAGACCGAATCCACAAGACGGCAATACGAATCATCTTGGAGAAAATGGGTATCTTTCGTCAAGGCAAAAAATCCTAAGGAAATCACCATTGATTTCTGCATGTCCTTCTTCATTCACCTTCATGGACAGGGATTAGCAGCCAATACGATCTCGACTTGCAAATCGGCCTTGACTAGACCACTGTTGTATGCCTTCCAAATTGATCTGTCCAGCGACATCTTCAATAAACTGCCAAAAGCATGCGCTCGTCTACGCCCAGCACCCCCACCGAAACCGATCTCCTGGTCATTGGACAAGGTGCTCCATTTCACCTCCAACTTGGATAATGATTCATGCCCTCTCAAGGATCTGACTCAGAAAGTTATATTTCTCTTTGCTCTTGCTTCAGGAGCCCGAGTCAGCGAAATAGTGGCATTGTCAAGAGAAGAGGGTCACATCCTGTTTACTGATTCAGGAGACATTACCCTCTCCCCGGATCCGACGTTTCTCGCCAAAAACGAATTACCCACCAAAAGATGGGGCCCCTGGAGAATATGCCCCCTTAAGGAAGATGCCTCTCTATGCCCAGTAGAGAGCCTCAAGGTCTATCTTCGCAGAACTTCGAACTTTGGTGGAGGCCAACTCTTCAAAGGAGAAACATCGGGCAGCGACCTGTCACTGAAACAACTAAGAGCGAAAATCACCTACTTCATTCGCAGAGCGGATCCTGACAGTACACCCGCCGGTCACGATCCTAGAAAAGTTGCATCGTCTCTGAATTTCTTTCAGAGTATGGACTTCGAAAGCCTTTAAAGCTTCACAGGCTGGAAGTCCTCGCGTGTTTTCTTCAAACATTATGCGAAACAAGTGCACGAAGTCAAACATTTTGTGGTAGCCGCAGGTAGTGTTATGAAACCTGCACCTAACTCTGCATAGAACAGCGAGTTATTTGGGACTCTTAACTCTTCGGGTGCCTATGTTGACCCTCGAGCGATACGTAGTGATGTCGAAAACACTTAGTGCTTTCTTATAACTGTTCTTATCCCAGGTGAAATGTCATAGTCGTCACACAAGTGCCGCATGCCTAGAGCATGATGTGTTTTAATTAAAGACTGACGTTCCTCGAGAACGAGTGCCTACTAATAAATTTGAAATTCCCTTTCAGATTCAAGAGCAAGTCTTTATTACTATGTACATTATAATTTACTGTAAATTAAATTTACTTATTACTGCAATTCATTTATTTTTCTGCAATTGTGAAATAAAATTCTTATTTTATTACTTGTGCGTCTCAATCCGCTCCTACTTATACTATGAAATACATGCCTGTCATAGTTTTATTATCCCTTCCCTATGGTTCATGGAGATACTAAGGTCCTAACCCTTATTATATATTCACCTTCGCAATGCAATATTCCAATACGAATACTTACTCTTCATACCCTAAAGACGAAACTCTCCTTCTCGACACACAGTGTCCAACCACCACTTGTCTGCCTTCGAGAATGTTCCGATACGAATGCCAACCATTCAGTCTCGTCTCCAAGTTCTTCAGGTTCTTCTAGCAAGGTGAATAGCCCTTCGATAACCACTTTGATCTCGGCATGGCCCGTGGGAACTTCACTGCCAAGGGGGGCAGGAAGATTCTTCCCTACGGTTCTTTTATTAAGATTACTATGCTACATTGTTCAAAGCCCTTGGCACTTACCTAATAGGGGAAAATCTACCACGATACATTGATTCTCTGGTATTCTTCCATCAGGACGCCATGGCTTGAGCCCAAACAACGGATTTTGAGTGAAGCGAAAAATCTATTTTTGGGCGAGATAGCCATGGCGTCCTGATGGACCCTCCCTGCTACTTCGTCCAGTTTTTAGGTCCCACCCTGCTCTGCTGTATCATGGTGATCGGCAAGCAACTGGCTTCAGGATGATGACGGACGTGACGTCATTTAGCAATGGCGCCCGTTTGTTTACGTCTCGAGTACCAAAAGTAGCCACGGACGAAATTAGCTGTGTAACGGCTCCCAGCTATTCTCCGCTCTTACACACCGAAGTGTTAAATCTGTTCGGCGTGTAGATAGCTATGTGGCGCGTTAATACATGCGTCCCCTGTTGATATACGATGTCTTAAAAGGGAAACCTTTAGGATACTCGCTCCAGAAGTTAGAATTCTGTGATAACCTGTGATTAAATTCTCTCGGAATATCTTAGTAGTTATTTACCTAAGGAAGCTACCAAAAAGGAACCTTCCATCAGGACGCCATGGCTATCTCACCCAAAAATAGATTTTTCGCTTCGCTCAAAATCCGTTATATATATATATATATATATATATATATATATATATATATATATATATATATATATATATATATATATTATATATTTATATATATATATATTATATATTTATATATATATATATTATATATTTATATATACATATATATTATATATTTATATATACATATATATATATATATATATATATATATATATATATATATATATATATATATATATATATATACATATATATATATATATATATACATATATATATTATATATTTATATTATATTTATATATATATTATATATATATATATATATATATATATATATATATATATATATATATATGTATATATGTAATATATATGAATATATATATATATATATATATATATAAATATATATATATATATATATATATATATATATATATATATATATATATATATATATATATATATATATATACAGTATATATATATATATATATATATAAATATATATATATATGTATATGTAATATATATATAATATATATATAATATATATAAATATATATATATATATATATATATATATATATATATCCATATCCATATACCAAAGGCACTTCCCCCAATTTTGGGGGGTAGCCGACAACAACAAGAAACAAAACAAAAAGGGGACCTCTACTCTCTACGTTCCTCCAGCCTAACCAGGGACTCAGCCGAGTTCAGCTGGTACTGCTAGGGTGCCACAGCCCAACCTCCCACATTTCCACCACAGATGAAGCTTCATACTGCTGAGTCCCCTACTGCTGCTACCTCCGCGGTCATCTAAGGCACCGGAGGAAGCAGCAGGGCCTACCGGAACTGCGTCACAATCGCTCGCCATTCATTCCTATTTCTAGCACGCTCTCTTGCCTCTCTCACATCTATCCTCCTATCACCCAGAGCTTTCTTCACACCATCCATCCACCCAAACCTTGGCCTTCCTCTTGTACTTCTCCCTTCAACTCTTGCATTCATCACCTTCTTTAGCAGACAGCCATTTTCCATTCTCTCAACATGGCCAAACCACCTCAACACATTCATATCCACTCTAGCCGCTAACTCATTTCTTACACCCGTTCTCACCCTCACCACTTCGTTCCTAACCCTATCTACTCGAGATACACCAGCCATACTCCTCAGACACTTCATCTCAAACACATTCAATTTCTGTCTCTCCATCACTTTCATTCCCCACAACTCCGATCCATACATCACAGTTGGTACAATCACTTTCTCATATAGAACTCTCTTTACATTCATGCCCAATCCTCTATTTTTTACTACTCCCTTAACTGCCCCCAACACTTTGCAACCTTCATTCACTCTCTGACGTACATCTGCTTCCACTCCACCATTTGCTGCAATAACAGACCCCAAGTACTTAAACTGATCCACCTCCTCAAGTAACTCTCCATTCAACATGACATTCAACCTTGCACCACCTTCCCTTCTCGTACATCTCATAACCTTACTCTTACCCACATTAACTCTCAACTTCCTTCTCTCACACACCCTTCCAAATTCTGTCACTAGTCGGTCAAGCTTCTCTTCTGTGTCTGCTACCAGTACAGTATCATCCGCAAACAACAACTGATTTACCTCCCATTCATGATCATTCTCGCCTACCAGTTTTAATCCTCGTCCAAGCACTCTAGCATTCACCTCTCTCACCACTCCATCAACATACAAGTTAAACAACCACGGCGACATCACACATCCCTGTCTCAGCCCCACTCTCACCGGAAACCAATCGCTCACCTCATTTCCTATTCTAACACATGCTTTACTACCTGTGTAGAAACTTTTCACTGCTTGCAACAACCTTCCACCAACTCCATATAACCTCATCACATTCCACATTGCTTCCCTATCAACTCTATCATATGCTTTCTCCAGATCCATAAACGCAACATACACCTCCTTACCTTTTGCTAAATATTTCTCGCATATCTGCCTAACTGTAAAAATCTGATTCATACAACCCCTACCTCTTCTAAAACCACCCTGTACTTTCAAGATTGCATTCTCTGTTTTATCCTTAATCCTATTAATCAGTATTCTACCATACACTTTTCCAACTACACTCAACAAACTAATACCTCTTGAATTACAACACTCATGCACATCTCCCTTACCCTTATATAGTGGTACAATACATGCACAGACCCAATCTACTGGTACCATTGACAACACAAAACACACATTAAACAATCTCACCAACCATTCAAGTACAGTCACACCCCCTTCCTTCAACATCTCAGCTTTCACACCATCCATACCCGATGCTTTTCCTACTCTCGTTTCATCTAGTGCTCTCCTCACTTCCTCTATTGTAATCTCTCTCTCATTCTCATCTCCCATCACTGGCACCTCAACACCTGGAACCGCAATTATATCTGCCTCCCTATCATCCTCAACATTCAGCAAACTTTCAAAATATTCCGCCCACCTTTTCCTTGCCTCCTCTCCTTTTAACAACCTTCCATTTCCATCTTTCACTGTCTCTTCAATTCTTGCGCCGGGCTTCCTTACTCTCTTCACTTCTTTCCAAAACTACTTCTTATTCTCTTCATATGACTGTCCCAGTCCCTGACCCCACCTCAGGTCAGCTGCCCTCTTTGCCTCACGTACCTTGCGCTTTACTTCCACCTTTTGCTCTCTATATTTTTCATACTTCTCTATACTATTACTCTGCAGCCATTCTTCAAAAGCCCTCTTTTCCTCTTCCACTTTTACCTTCGCTCCTTCATTCCACCATTCACTGCCCTTCCTCATGCTGCCTCCAACAACCTTCTTGCCACATACATCACTTGCAATCCCAACAAAATTTTATTTTGCTAACTTCCACTCCTCCTCTAAATTACCAGTTTCTCTTACTCTCACCTCGTCATATGCCATTTTCAACCTTTCCTGATATTTACTTTTTACCCCCGGTTTTATTAGCTCTTCAACCCTCACTAGCTCCCTTTTACATCCACCTACTCTATTCCCCCACTCTTTTGCTACAACTAATTTTCCTTCCACCAAAAAATGATCAGACATACCGTTAGCCATACCCCTAAACACGTGCACGTCTTTCAATCTTCCAAACATTCTTTTAGTTATCAACACATAATCCATTAATGCCCTTTCTACTACTCTTCCATTTGCCACTCTTACCCATGTATACTTATTTTTATCTTTCTTTTTAAAAAAGCTAGCACTTATTACCATCTCTTGTTCAACACACATATCTACCAGTCTCTCACCACTCTCATTTTCACCTGGTACGCCATATTTCCCAATGACACCTTCTACCTCTCCAGCACCCACTCAGCATTTAAATCACCCATAACAACTACATAATTCCTTCTACCCAGTCCTTCTAGACACCTAGTTAATTCATTCCAGAACTCATTCCGCTCTTCTTCACTTTTCTCACTACCTGGCCCATACGCACTGACAAACGTCCAACATTCCCTACCCAACCTAACCCTTACCCACATTAACCTAGATGATATCTCCTTCCATTCCACTACTTTACCTGTCATCCATTCACTCAACAATAAAGCCACACCCTCTCTCGCTCTTCCCCTTTCAATCCCAGACACTCTACCTGACATTTCACCAAACATCACTTCACCCTTTCCTTTCATCTTTGTCTCACACAAGGCCAATACATCCATCCTTCTACTTCTAAACATACTTCCAATCTCACATCTTTTACTCTCTATCGTACTACATCCACGCACATTCAAACACCCCAAAACTAGAGTGCGGGGAGCAGTCACTCTCCCCCCAGCTCCATCTCTTTGTTGCCGTCTCACAGGATACTTTTACATATACAGTATATATATATATATATATATATATATATATATATATATATATATATATATATATATATATATATATATACAGTATATGTGTACATATATATATATATATATATATATATATATATATATATATACAGTATATATATATATATATATATATATATATATATATATATATATATATATATATATATATATATATATATATATACTGTACACACAGTATATATATATATATATATATATATATATATATATATATATATATATATATATATATATTTATTTATATATATTTAATATAAATATATGATTACTAGGCCATTGCATTTGGCTTCGAGCCCCCATTTTTCTATAGAATACCTGAAATAAGATGAAAGCATACATACACACACACATCACCAACCCTCTTAAAATGTGAAAATAGCCAGAAAAAACTTACAATGAAGGGTGGAAACCGTAGCAACCATGTTGAGACAACGGAAATCGCTTTGATCTCCAACACTTGTAAGATTTGCAGTTGTAATTTTGGGCGCTACACTGCCATCATTCACGGAATTTTTTAATTTATACACTGATCCTACTTGACCTTTAGGCATTTTATTCAACAAACGCCTTCACACATATAAAGAGGAATTTGTTCCGTAACTGACATACAAACCACGCTATTTGATAGGGGTTATTACTTTCGGCGTAGCTGAAATGACAAGCTATTAGAATTTTAACGAGGGTTTACAACCCCACCGCTGGTTAGCGGGGGGTAAGGAGGGTAGCTTGCTATTCCCCCACCCCCCTCACACACACCTGTGCTTGAGCTCACTTTGCTCTCGGCTCGGGTGGTAGTCGGACGTGTCCGCTTTCACCCTCGCCTTTCTGACAGCCATTTAATGCTTTTTGCTTTTCCTTTTACAAGTGTGTTTGAAGTTGGCCTCTGCTATCATGCGAAAGTGTCCTGGTTTACCCGACCACCCTTGTGGCACGTTTATGTCGGCGGTTGATACGGACCCTTACACCCTTTGTCCTTATTGTAGGGGCCAGCGGTGTGATAGAAATAATAAGTGTGGTGAGTGTAGGGAGTGGTCTACCTCCCAGTGGGAGAGGTTTTCTCAGCGACGGAAGAGGTTCAAACGGGATATTTCTCCTTCGAAGGTTTCTTTGAAAGGAGAAAATCCCAAGGGCTCTTCTTCTGTTGCCCAAACCTCCTCCGAAGCTCCTGCTCGATCGGTTTCTTCCGAGAAACTGTCGAGTGGTAGCGTAGACCATAGTTCTGTTGCCCGATCTCGGGGTTCGGGAGAGGGAGTTGCCTCCCATAGCGAGGCAGCTGCTCCTCCTCCTCCGGGGGAGGATTTAAAGCTTAATTTGTGTAATAATGATTTTTTCAGCTTTGGTCTTCCTTGGGGCTTGAGGGTTCGCCCTCCAAGGAAGCCTTGTTTGACATGATCCAGTTGGGAGCCGCTGTCAAACAATCGCCGACTTAGGCAGAGGTTGATCCTCTGTCTATCGTCAACTTTGTGGTTGCAGAGGCTTCCGATGCGGTATCTCAGACCTCTGCTCCTGATCAACCTGATATAGCTGAAGGCTTATTTCCTCCCTCTGCTCATACTTCGAGGGAGGAACTAAGTCCAACAGTCTCTCCTGTTGGTGATTCTCCCCCTTGGGGGAGTTCACTCACAGAGGCTCCTCTTCGGAGGACTGCTGACGATCGGCCCGCTGACCCCACGGCCCCCAGAGGGCGCATCCGGCGTAAAGCCCGCCTTCCTCTTCGCCGGAGAGGCCCTCCTTCACCTCACAAGGGTGTGAGGAAGCGCCTCTTCGGTTCATCGTCTCCGCAGTCCGCCGCAGAGGAACCTCGCCATCGTTCTCCAACTCTCCCAGCTACAACCCTGGACCTCTCTGCGAATCGTTTGTGATCCCCTTCGGTGGAAGGTCGTCCTTACAAAGGACATGTAGACCTTCCACCCGACAGACCTGCTGACCTGCCGTCGCCATTCCTGGCTTCTGACGCTCTGTGGGCGCCGACATATCCTGTTGTGAAACAGGCAACGGTCCCTTCTGGGCAACAAGGGCGTATGCGCAAGTTGGCACATTCATCCCTTACGCGCCTGCGCTCTCCTGCGCGCCAATGTTCACCTGCGTGCCAGTGCTCTAGTGCGCGCAAGCGCTCATCTATCGAGGATGATCCTGTTAGAACGCGCCAGCGCTCTCCTGATCGCCAGTGCGCTACTCCGTGCCTTCAACCTGCTGCGCGCCATCGTTCTCCTGCTCGTGAGCGCTTGCCTGCGCGCCAACGATCTTCTGATGTAGGCGCAGTAGAGAAGTTAATTTTTCCCCTGCTCATCAGAGCTCGCCAACGCCCCTTCGTTTTTCACCTGCGCGCCATGCCTTGCCAGCACGCCTTCGCGCGCAGTCTCCCTCTCGCGCCCACGAGGTTGCGCACGCACGCCCTGCGCGCCCACGGCCATTTTCCCAGCCTGATGTGCGCACTTATGCGCGTCCGCACACAAGAGATGTTTCTTCCGCGCGCGCGCCCAACGGTATCATCGCCCGCACGGGTTCTTCAGCCTGATCCTGCGCGCCCCCGCGAACATTCACCCTCGCGCACGCGAGCGCGCAACCTTCCTTCTGCGCACCCTCTGCTTTCTCTAGCTCGTGCCCCTGTGCGTCATCGCTCGGCCGCGCGCCTGCGCGCACTTGCGCGCGTGCCAACAGTCACCCGCGCCCGACCCAGGGTATTTCCCATGGCGCGAGCGCCAGCACGCTCCCCAGTGCAATCATCCACCCCCCCCCCACGCGCGAGGCCTACAGGACAACACATGGCAAGGTTGTCATCGTTGCCCCCCCCCCCCCCCTGCAAGCGCAGAACAGCCCGCTTGCCAGCAGGGGGGAAGGTTCCAGAAAGGTCCCGGGACATTTCTTCTCCTTTATCATCTTTGTTTCAGGCGAACCCCCCCTTTGGTAACTCCTCCCAGGGATCGGTCGATCCCTTTCCCTCCAAAGGGAGTATCTGACAGCGCAGCCGTCAGCCAGCAGCCTTGGTTTGGGACACTGGTCAGAGCGGTCATGCAGGCGTTTAAGCCTGTTCTCTCTGACCTGGGCCACAAATCCTTGGCAGCTTCTACTCCCCTGAAGAGGAAAAGAGGAGTTTCGAACGTGGTAACTTCTCCGAGGGCGAAGCTGACTCCTCTTAAGTCCTTTAGGAAATCCTCCTCACCCCCCTAGACTTTCTCTCCCTCCCCTTCGGATGAAGACTTCCCGTCCGCAGGGGATTCACGTGAGATGAGGCGTTCCCCCATCGCACCAATGAGGGAAACCCCACCTCTCGCTGGAAAGTCTTCTCGGGTAGGGGTGGAGAAGAGCCTCCCATCGTCGTTGTTGGAGTCTTGCATCCCTCCCAGGAGAGAGTCGAAGGACTCCAAGACTGTACCGAAGTCTTCATCAAGGCTTAAACCGGAGCCAGCCAA
Source organism: Palaemon carinicauda (assembly GCF_036898095.1). NCBI lineage: Eukaryota > Metazoa > Arthropoda > Malacostraca > Decapoda > Palaemonidae > Palaemon > Palaemon carinicauda. Next base: position 35,648,356 of record NC_090739.1, on the reverse strand, counting down.
GCACTCGGAAAACGTCCACGAGTCCCCCAAGAAGAGCCTTTGGGGACAGGAGACTTTGCTGCTAGCCCTTCAGGAGGAGAGCTGCAGGAATCAGAACATGCGTTCTGGCAGGTTCTGACCCTTATGAGGAATCTCAATGGGTTTGCGGATCCAGAGATTCCTCCTCGTGAGGGCAAAGACACGATCTTGGACAGAGTCTTTGGGGCTCAAAAACCCTTGAAGGCCAGTGCGGCTTTGCCCTGGTCTCAAGGGGTCAAGAGTGCCAGAGACAAGGTCAAAGCCCAGCTCTCCGAGCTTGCCTACTCCAACCGATCCAGCGCCGGCAACAAGCTCCTCCCACCACCTCTTGTCCAACAGAGGAGGTACTTCGACATCGTTGAGGAGACTTGTTTGGCTCTTCCCCTTCACCATTCGTTGGAAGAGCTCACCAGGGGAGTCCCTCTTGAGAGACACTCCAACCGGCAGGTCTCGTTCTCGGCAACGGAGATCCTTAGCCAGGAGAAGGTGGCGGAGTGTGCCATGCAGGCCACTTTGTGGCTGGATATCTGGCTAGGGACCCTAGGCATCCTGTTACGTTTGGAGGATTTATCCAAAGAAAGTACCAGGAAGGCTATGGAGACCTTTTTACTCTCGGGCACTCGCACAATCGAGTTTCTAGCCCACCAAGTCTCAAACTTGTGGGCTAACATCATCTTGAAACGTCGAGATGTGGTGTCTGAGAGATTCCATCAAAAGGTTCCTAATACCGAGATCAGCAGGCTCAGGCATTCTTCCGTTATGGGGAAGAACTTGTTTGAGCCTAGGGATGTGGAGAAGGCCATTGAGAGGTGGAGGAAGTCCAACCAGGACTCTCTCCTACATAGGGCTCTAACATCGAAGCCCTATAAAACTCCAGCACCCCAACAGCCAAGCCCTACCATGACCACGAAACCGGCAGCTGCAGCGAAGACGACAGTGTCTAAGCCCTTTCCTCTCAAGGACAAGAAAGGCAAAAAGTCCTCCAGGGGAGGAAAGAATCCTAGAGGGAGCGGCCGAGGCCGCAAACGCTAGGATTGGCAGTCCCCCTGCATGTCCACCAGTGGGGGGATGCCTACAAAGTTGCGCGAACAGGTGGCAGCAACTCGGGGCCGATTCCTGGACGATTTCTGCAATCAGTCAGGGATATCGCGTCCCGTTCACAACATCTCTACCTCCCCTGACAGCGGATCCAGTGTCGTTGAGCTCCCTTGCCATGGGATCAGCAAGCGGGCAAGCCCTTCGGGCAGAAGTCTAGACCATGTTGAAGAAGGGCGCTCTCCAAGAGGTCCTCGACGGGTCTCCAGGCTTCTTCAGTCGACTCTTTCTTATAAAGAAGGCGTCTGGAGGCTGGAGACCAGTCATCGACCTCTCAGCTCTGAACAAGTTTGTCAAGCAAACTCCGTTCAGCATGGAGACCGCAGACACGGTCAGACTTGCAGTGAGACCGCAAGACTTCATGTGTACACTGGACCTGAAGGACGCGTACTTCCAGATCCCAGTCCATCCATCTTCAAGGAAGTACTTAAGATTCAGCCTAGACAACAAGGTTTACCAGTTCAAGGTGCTGTGTTTCAGTCTCTCCACAGTGTTCACCCTAATATCATCGTGGGCACACAGGATCGGCATCTGTCTCCTCCGTTATCTGGACGACTGGCTGATCCTAGCAGACTCAGAGTCAGCCCTTTTTTGACACCAAGACAAACTTCTTGGACTTTACCAAGATCTGGGGATCATGGTAAATCTCGAGAAGTCCTCTCTGCTTCCCACTCAAAGACTAGTATATCTAGGCATGATCATAGACACCAATCTCCACAAAGCCTTTCCATCAGACGACAGGATAGCAATGCTGAGGAGGGTCACAAGCCCTTTCCTCAGACGAGAAGAACTTCCAGCCCAATCGTGGTTACGTCTCCTCGGTCACCTCTCATCTTTGGCCCGTCTAGTTCCCAACGGTCGCCTCAGGATGAGATTCCTCCAATGGCGACTCAAGTCTCGGTGGAATCAGGGTTACGATTCCTCGGACCTCCTGATTCCTATGGGACCTGTGGAACGGACGGACCTCCAGTGGTGGGCGACAGACGAGAACCTACGAAGAGGAGTGGATCTTCTCGTCCTCCCCCCGGATTTGATGCTGTTTTCGGACACCTCAAAGAAAGGGGGGGGGGGGGGGCCCACGTTCTGCAACACAGGACCTCAGGCCTGTGGTCAAAATCAGAAAAGTGCCTCCATATAAATCTGCTAGAAATGAAGGCCGTATTCCTGGCCCTTCAACAGTTCCAACAATACCTGGCGGGTCACTCTGTGGTGGTGATGAGCGACAACACCACAGTATTGGCTTACATCAACAAGCAAGGAGGTACCTTTTCAAAGCAGCTATCCCATCTCGCAGTAGAGATACTGAGATGGACCGAAGTCCACTCGATTCCACTATCGGCACGTTTCCTTCCGGGGAAGAGGAATGTGCTCGCCGACAGTCTGAGCAGAGCGTCTCAGATAGTGAGTACCGAGTGGTCTTTGGATCATCTAGTAGCCAACAAAGTCCTGACTTTGTGGGGTTCCCCGACTGTGGATCTGTTCGCGACAGCGTTGAACTTCAAGCTTCCGCTGTTCTGCTCCCCAGTCCCGGATCCCAAGCTTTAGAAATTTTCAATTCCAGTAATGCTTTAGTTTTAATGATTTTAGAGTGGCTTTTGATTATTGATATGAAAGGTATAATTTTAAATATAAAACTTACCTGCTGGTTATATAATGGCTAAAGTCCTGACGCCTCGGCAGGAAATTCAAAATCTCGCGCGCGGCTTAGCGCAGATATGCCAGGTGTACCCCAGTGCCCTTGCTGTACAACAGGTAGAACTATACTCAACCAATTCAGATTTTTCCTGCCGGCCATATCTGGCTGTTCTATTGGAAATACTCTAGTTTTCTTACTCTGTTTGGACGTTATTTGGTGATGTATTAACGTTTTTGAGTTTTGGCTTTCGCATATTTGTTTTATTTGATCTGTGATCACGTTTTTATAACTTGAAAGGTAGGGTTAGAAGATTTTTCAACCTTTTTTAAACCTTACGAAAGCATAGGGGCGAAATGTAAACATTTCGTCCATTGATGACATCACAGCCTCTTCCGTAGGCTAAAAGTCTGTCCTGCTTTTTACAAAGTATATAAGTGAATATGCTTTTTAAGTATTAAGTTATAAATTAAATTAAAAGAATTATTTTGAGAAAATGTTATCCTTTTAATAGTTTTCTTTAGATAATCTTCGATCTGTTTGCAAAGATTAACTAGCATTCAGTTTATTTTTGTTACGCAGTAGTCAGTATCGTTACAATTGTTCCGTAACTGAAATACAAACCACACTATTTACATGGGGTAATTACTTCGGCGTAGCTGAATGACGAGCCATAAGAATTTTAACGAGGGTTTACTAGCGGGGGGTAGGGAGGGGTAGCTAGCTACCCTCCCCCTCACACACACCGGTGAATGCTTCACTTTACTTTTGGCTCGGGCAGAGAACAGACCTGTCTGCTCTCTCCCTCGCTTTGACTGCCATATTTAATCTGTTTTTGCTTTTTCTTTTCCAGTCTGTTTGAAGTTGGCCTCTACTACTATGTGTACTTGCCCTGGACTTCCCGGCCGCCCTTGTGGGACCTTCATGTCGGCGGTCGACACCGATCCCCACACCTTATGTCCTCACTGTAGGGGCCAGCAGTGTGATAGTGGTAATGTATGTATTGAATGTAGGGAGTGGTCTACCTCCCTGTGGGAGAGGTTTGTTAGCACCGGAAGAAAATGTCTAATAGGGATCTTTCTCCTTCAGAGGCTTCTTTGAAGAGGAAAAATTCCAGGACTTCTTCTTCCGTAGACCTTTCCTCCTCCGAAGCTCCCCCTCGAGCGGTCTCTTCCGAGAGGCCGGCGAGTGGTAGCGTAGACCGTACTGCTGTTGACCGATCCCGGGGTGCGGGAGAGGTAGTCGCCTCCCATAGCGAGGCGGCTGCCCCTCCTCCCCCGGAGGAGGATTTGAATATGTCTAATCATGATTTGTTGCAGCTTTGGGCTTCCTTGGGGCTGCAGGGTTCGCCCTCCAAGGAAGCCCTGTTTGACATGATCAAACTTGGTGCAGCTGTCAAACAATTGCCAACTACAGCAGGGATAGATCCTCTGTTTGTGGTTGACGTTATTGTGACGGAGACATCTCGTGGGTCTAGTTAAACCCCCGTTCCTGTTGCTGAGGTAGCTGAAGGCGTAGATTCCCCCTCCGAACACCTTTCGAGGGAGGATCTAAGTCCCATGGTCTCTCCTGCCGGTGATTCTCCCCCTCGGGGGAGTTCACTTACAGAGACTCCTCTGCGGAGGCCCTATGATGGTCAGCCTGCTGACCCCACGGCCCCTCGTGGGTGTATAAGGCGGAAGTCTCGTCCTCCCCTTCGCCGTAGAGGCCTTCCTTCCCCTCACAAGGGAGTTAGGAGGTGCCTCTTCGGCTCGTCGTTACCACAGTCCTCTGCGGAGGAGACGACTCGCTGTTCGCCGATCTTGCCAGCTACCACCTTAGACCTTTCCGGGGATCGATCGCGATCCCCTTCGGATGATGGTCGTCCTTCGGGACCCTGTGACCAGTCTCCCTCCAGACCTGCTGACCTGCCGAACTGCCGTCACCTTTCGACGTTGCGGATGCGCGTTCCGCGCCACCTGATCCTGCCACTGCGCAGTCACCGGGCCCTTCGGGGCTTAAGGGCCTTGAGCGCAAATCCGCGCCTCTTGCCCTCAAGCGCCAGGTTCTTCCTGCGCGCCCTCCTGCTGTTGCCGCTGTTCCTGTCTTAGCGACACAGCGCTCGCCTGCACGCGTGCGCGTCCCTGTTCCTGCTACGCGCTAGGGTTCCCCTGCACGCCCACATCCTTCTGCGCCCTGGCGCCCGCCAGCAGTTCCTGTTCCAGGGCGCCAGCGCCCACCTACGCCCCAGCGTTCCCCGGTTCCTGCTTCGTCGCGCGCAGTTCAAGAGGCTCCTACGTTAGCGCACAGGCGCTCACAGGTTCCTCTGGACTCGCAGCGCCCGTCTGGAGTTAGGCGCAATGCGCTCCCACGCGCAGTTCCAGTTACAGCGCTCACTCGCTCGCCAACACGCCAGCGCGCTTCTACATCGCAGCGCGCTGTCCAGAAGGTGCCTAAGCTAGCGCACGGGCGCTCACAGGCACCCCAGGACTCTCCCGCCAGACCGCGCGATCCTACACGCGTTCCAGTTCTCAAGGCGCCCCATGCAACCCTCCAGCCGCGCGTCCTGCTTGCCCTACGCAGCTCCACATCCTGATGCGCGCCATGCGCGCCCACGATCTCCTGCGTGACCAGCGCGCCCACGATCTCCTGCGCGTCCAGCGCCCCCACAGGTTAGCATGTCTGTCCTTTCCGACCAGCGCCCACCTAAACTCCAACGCGCCAACCCTCCCTCGCGCTATCCTGAACCTACGCTCTCGCGCCCTCGCCCGGTTCTTCTGGATACTCGCCGATGCGCCACTGCCCTCTCGCGCCCCGCCAGTGCCGTATCAGGATGCTGCGCGTCCTCGTATCCGGCCTCCTCACGTTCCGGCTCCTGCGCGCCACACGCCCTCGCCATCTCCTACGCGTGCCCATGCGCCCGCTCCAGCTCCTGCGCGCCCGCACTATCGCCTGCGCGCCATCGCGCCCACGTGCCTGTGGCCTCGCCTACGTGCCCTCGCGCCCGCTCCACCAACCTCTCTTCCTGTGTCATGCGATCCTTTCGCGCGCGCCTGCGCGAGCGCGAGATTCCTGTGTCACGCGATCCTTTCGCGCGCGCCTGCGCGAGCGGGAGATTCCTGTGTCACGCGATCCTTTCACGCGCGACCCTGATCAGGTCTCATCACACGACCTCCAGCGCGAGCGCTACCAGGCGGATAGGTCATCGTCTCGTTCCCCTCCTTGCAAGCGCAGAACAGCGCGCTCGCCGGAGGAGGGGCGGTTCCCGGACAGGTCTAAGGACTCTTTTGTTTCAGCTTCTCAGGCGAACCCGCATTTGTCGACTCCTCCAAGGGATCGAACGATCCCCTTCCCTCCAGAGGGAGTGTCTGACAGCGCGACTGTCAGCCAGCAGCCCTGGTTCGGGACCCTGGTCAGAGCTCTTGTGCAGGCGATGAAGCCCGTCCTCTGACGTGGGTCACAAATCAGTGGCGGCTTCCTCCCCCCTGAAGAGGAAGAGAGGAGTCTCTCCCGTGGAAACACCTCCAAGGACTATTTTGTCTCCTCGCAGATCCTTGCGCAAGGCTCCTCCCCCCCCCCCCCGACTTTCTCTTCCTCCCCTGTGGATGAGGATTACCCATCCTCAGGAGAGTCGGACGAGCTGGACTGATCCCCCATCGCACCAATGGGGGAAACTCCGCCTCTCCCTGAGATGTCTTCTCGCCCAGGGGTGGAAAAGAACCTTCACCCATCGTTACTCGAGTCCTGTATCCCGCCCAGGAGGGAACCGAAGGACTTTTAAGACGATCCCTAAATCATCAACAAGGATCAGGCAGGAGCCATCTAGACCTTCCGAGGATGTCCACGTGTCCCCCCAGGAAGAGCCACTGGGGAAGGGAGACTTTGCTGCCAGTCCTTCAGGAGGAGAGCACCAAGAGTCAGAACACGCGTTCTGGCAAGTCCTGATCCTCATGAGGAATCTCAACGGGATCCCAGACCCTGAGATTCCTCTTCGTAAGGGTAAGGACACGGTCTTGGACCGTGTCTACGGCACCCAGAAACCCTCTAGGGCCAGTGCAGCTTTGCCCTGGTCTCATGGGATGAAGAGTGACAGGGACAAGGTAGAGGGCCAGCGCTCTGAGCTTGCCTCCTCCAGCAGATCCAGCGCCGGTAACAAGCTCCTCCCTCCTCCTCGAGTCCATCAGAGGAGGTACTTCGAGATCCTTGAGGAGTCTTGTTTTATTCTTCAGATTCACCACTCCGTGGAAGAACTCACCTGGGGAGTCCCTCTAAAGAGACTCTCCAACCGGCTCGTGTCCTACTCAGTTACTGAGATCCTAAGCCAGGAGGAGGTCGCCAAGTGTGCCATGCAGGCAACTTCGTGGCTTGACATCTGGCTGGGGTCTCTGGGCATCCTGGTGCGGTCTGAGGACCTCTCCAAAGAAAGCACCAGGAAGGCACTGGAGACTTTCTTGCTCTCAGGCACGCGGACCATCGAGTTTCTGGCCCACCAAGTCTCGAGCTTGTGGGCCAATACGATTCTCAAACGACGGGACGCTGTGGTTGAGAGGTTCCACCAGAAGGTTCCCAGTTCGGAGGTTAGCAGGCTCAGACACTCTTCCGTGTTCGGTAAGAGTTTGTTTGAGCCTAAGGACGTGGAGCTTACCTCTGAGAGGTGGAGGAAGTCCAACCAGGATTCCCTCATCCATAGGGCTCTGACATCGAGGCCCTACAAACCTCCAGTGGCACAACAGCCCCGTCCGGCGAAGGACACGAAGAAGACCACTGCAGCAAAGCCAAAGGTGTCTAAGCCCTTTCCTGCCAAGAGCAGAAGGAGCAAGAAGTCCTCCAGGGGAGGCAAGAACCCTAGCGGGAACGGCCGAGGCCGTAAACGCTAGGGTTGGTAGTCCCCCTGCATGTCCACCAGTGGGGGGATGCCTACAAAGTTGTGCGGCAAGGTGGCAGCAACTCGGGGCAGATACCTGGACGATTTCTCTGATCGCTCAGGGTTATCGCGTCCCGTTCACAGCTTCTCTACCTCCCCTGACAGCGAATCCAGTGTCGTTGAGCTCTCTTGCCATGGGATCGGCAAGAGGGCAAGCCCTTTGGGCAGAAGTCCAGACCATGTTGAAGAAGGACGCTCTCCAGGAGGTTGTAGATGGGTCCCCAGGCTTCTAAAGTCGACTCTTTCTTGTGAGAAAGGCATCTGGAGGCTGGAGACCAGTCATCGACCTCTCAACCCTGAACGGGTTTGTCAAACAGACTCCGTTCAGTATGGAGACGGCAGACACGGTCAGACTCGCAGTGAGACCACAAGACTTCATGTGTACACTGGATCTGAAGGACGCGTACTTCCAGATCCCAGTCCATCCGTCTTCAAGGAAGTACCTAAGACTTTGCCTAGACAACAAGATCTACCAGTTCAAGGTGCTGTGTTTCGGTCTCTCCACAGCCCCTCAGGTGTTCACCAGAGTGTTCACCCTGATATCTTCGTGGGCTCACATGATCGGCATCCGTCTCCTTTGTTATCTGGACGACTGGCCGATCCTAGCGGACTCGGAGGCAACCCTTCTTCGCCACCGAGACAAGCTCCTCGAAGTTTGCCAGGATCTAGGGATCATGGTAAATCTCGAGAAGTCCTCTCTGCAGCCCTCTCAGAAACTGGTATATCTAGGCATGGTCATAGACACCAATCTCCACAAAGCCTTCCCATCAGACAGGATAGCAAGGCTGAGGAAGGTTGCGAGGCCTTTCCTCAATCGAGAAGAACTCCCAGCCCAAATGTGGCTGCGTCTCCTCGGCCACCTCTCCTCCCTGGCCCGTCTCGTTCCCAACGGTCGCCTCAGAATGAGATCTCTCCAGTGGCGACTCAAGTCCCGGTGGAATCAAGGTCACGATTCCCCGGACACTCTGGTCCCTATGGGTCCTGCGGAATGGACGGACCTCCAGTGGTGGGGGGCGGACGAGAACCTATGCAAGGGAGTGGATCTTCTCGTCCTTCCCCCGGATTTGATGTCGTTCTCGGACGCATCAAAGAAAGGGTGGGGGGCCCACGTTCTGAACCACAGGACCTCAGGCCTGTGGTCAGAATCAGAAAAGTACCTTTACATAAACCTGCTAGAAATGAAGGCCGTGTTCCTGGCACTTCAGAAGTTCCACCAAGTCCTGGCGGGCCACTCAGTAGTGGTGATGAGCGACAACACTACGGTGGTGGCTTATATCAACAAGCAGGGAGGTACCTTTTCAGAACAGCTACCCCATCTTGCAGTAGAGATTCTGAGATGGTCCGAAGTCCACTCGATCACACTAGCGGCTCGCTTCATTCCAGGCAAAAGCAATGTGCTCGCCAACAGTCTGAGCAGAGCGACGCAGATAGTGAGTACCGAGTGGTCTTTGGATCCTCAAGTAGCCAACAAAGTCCTGACTTTGTGGGGTTCCCCGACTGTGAATCTGTTCGCTACAGCGCTGAACTTCAAGCTCCCGCTGTACTGCTCACCGGTCCCGGACCCCAAGGCTCTCTAGTAGGATGCCTTCCAACAACGGTGGGACAACATCGATGTGTACGCCTTTCCCCCGTTCTGTCTGATGAGGAGGGTGCTCAACAAGACCAGAATATCGGTCAATCTTTCAATGACCCTGATAGCTCCGCTATGGCATCACGCAGAATGGTTCCCGGACCTTCTGCAACTCCTCACGGAGGTTCCGAGAGAACTCCCTCCACGTCACGAGCTACTCAAACAACCACACGCCAACATCTTCCACAAAGCCGTAGCTTCGCTTCGGCTTCACGCCTGGAGACTATCCAGCATCTCCTCATGGAGAGAGGATTTTCGCAACAAGTTGCAAACAGGATGTCTGGTCACCTGCGCAAGTCATCCGCAGGGGTCTACCAGGCGAAGTGGCGAGTCTTCTGTGGTTGGTGTCGTGGAAGGGGTATCTCTCCACTCGATGCCACTATTCCAGCAATAGCAGAGTTCCTCGGGTATTTGCGGGAGGAAATGCGCCTTTCAGTCTCGGCAGTGAAAGGCTATCGCTCAGCCTTAAGTCTTGCCTTTAGGCTTAAAGGAATGGACATTTCTTCCTCGCTGGAACTTTCCCTTCTCATACGGTGTTATGAACTTACCTGCCCTCAGTCGTAAGTGAGACCTCCTCCATGGAACGTGGTTCGAGTTCTCAGGTCTCTGAAGAGACCTCCCTACGAACCCTTACGCCAGGCTTCAGATCACCACCTTACCTGGAAGACGGTTTTCCTGCTAGCATTGGCCTCAGCCAAGCGAGTCAGTGAGCTACATGGTCTCGCGTACGACATCGCCCATTCAAGGGGATGGGGGGAGGTAACGTTCAGCTTCGTCCCTGAGTTTGTTGCCAAGACTCAGAATCCGGGAGTGCCGGACCCTAGGTTCGACTCTTTCCAGGTTTCGAGTCTCCGTTCTGTAACAGATGACCCAGACCATCTCCTACTGTGCTGAGTGAGGAGTCTGAGGTTGTATCTTAAAAGAACAGCTGCAGTTCGTCCCCGGGTGCGAGCCCTGTTCGTGAGCACTGGGAAGACGAAGGGGAGGGTCACCAGGAATACTATCTTGGCCTGGATTTGCAAGGTGATACATCTGGTCTTGAATCCTGACCCTTCTCCGTCACGTCGCCCCAGAGCGCGTGATGTCAGGGGCATAGCTACGTCCCTGGCCTTCAAGAAAAATTATTCAGTGACGCAGGTCCTCCAAGCTGGGGTGTGGAAGCGTCAGACGACCTTCACGGCCCACTGCCTGCAAGACGTGACACACAGGAGGCTCGATACGTTTTCTATCGGCCCTGTGGTGGCTGCACAACAGCTGATCTAACCTCAGGCTCCTTAATGGACAAGTTGCAGAAGGTTGAGGGCATTGTTACCCGGTTTTAGTCTGCGTGATTGAAAACATCTGTCTGGCCCTTATTCTTTTCTTCATCCTCTCTTCCCTTGGAGAAAGCAGCATCCTGGGTTCTTTGCACAGCTGACCTCGAACCTCTGCAGGTAAGCCATGCTCCCTTGTGTTCCTAGTATTAAGTGTAATACTGTCATGTCCCCATACCCTGACGAGGTGGTATTGGGAGAGTCCTAGCCTAGATTTCCATCTGAAGAACTCCAGGTCAACTTCCTAGGACGAGTCACTTCTCACCTTCACACACAGCTTTTGTAGGCCGCAGCAGTTTCACAGCATGCCAGCGAGGAGCAGGGACTCCTTATTTCTTGAGTACTTACACACTCGAATTTGGAGTCCCGGGCAAGCCAAAGCTAATATGGCAGGGACTTACCTCCCTTCCTAAGGGTTGAGTCACCCCATGTAAATAGCGTGGTTTGTATTTCAGTTACGGAACAAATGACAAATTCGTAGATAATTTGTATTTTTCCTAACTATACAAACCTTAGCTATTTACACACATTTGCTTGCCAGCCCTGTCCCCCGGGATAAGTCCTACCTCTCAGCAAAGTAAATCATTCTCAGAAAAATAACGAACCTTACTGTAGAGATTGATGCAGCGCTTGCAGCTGCAACATCAGAAAGGGCATTAAGGCCTTTATGAGAATAGAACGTAAAAGTATATCTCCCACCACTGGCAGTTCTTTATGATTTAATATATTATGTTTTTAAACCTCTCTTGTTAGTGACTCGTAAACATAGCGCAGTGCTCTAGAGGAGGTGTTTGTTCGTGTTCACCTTGCCCCTATTCCTATACCTCTTCCTTACGTTCCAACCCTTGGGAGAAGGAAGGTCGGTAGGCTGAGGTGCTTCGCGGACCTTGTGCATTAAACGTTTGTTCCGCCGAGTGATACTGTTGATGCAGTCCAAGACGTCCCTTCTCCACTTTGGAATGATGAAGTAAGGCTCTTTTCTTCGCCTACGATTGTCGAGCTATGACATCACAACCATGTGACATAGTATCTTGAAAAGAGCGAAGTTGGAATGTCTTGAAGCAATCAGTTCGTCATCGCTATGGTATCATGGATCTTGTAACTGTTTTCTGCGTATTAGAATGCTGTTCCCTGACGAGAATGACGTTCTACGTTTTCCCTGTCTACCAGACTAGGAAGTTACACGTCATATATGCACTCGAACAGAACTTACCCTCGCAGCAGGCGTGTTTTGATGCTTAAACAGGAAGCAAGCGAGTGTGTTTTTTCTTCCGCGAGAGAAGTGGAAGTCAGACAAGTCACATACAATCCTAGCTCTTCCTCTGGAATCTGACGCACTTTCAGGGAAGAAAGACTTTGTTCTCATCGAAGGACGCAAAACCTAGATTTGGTAGTCACCAATCAATATGTCCAAGACCTTTCAGGAGTCGTATGTTTTCTAATAACTTATCCTGCAGTAACTAACGTTCGCCGGAAGTTTTTTCTTTTCGGAAGAAGGCGACGTGTCAGGACCAGAATCATTTAAGACACATAGCTCTTCTGGGGAAAAGGTGCTCAGTTTGCTTCTGTTCACACTTCTTCTCCTCCCCCAGTTTAGGGAAATGTCTATTACTTTCTTCTGAGGTCTAGCAACTACTGTTGACGGTATCTCACAGCATTGTATACATTCAGTTCGCGCACAAGGCACGCTTGAAATGTCATAGGGACTCTCCCAGGTCGCTCACAGGACTGCGGTTGATGTTCTCTCCCGGCCTTCACCCACGCTTGGGTTGGCGCACTCGCTACCCCACGAGTGTAGATTTGGTCTGAGCTAAAAGAGGTCTATTTCATCTGTGTTTGGCGTTTACGATTCTTGGGATGGAGAGAATTTTCTCCTAAAAGAGTCTAAGGACTACCATAGATCAAAGAAATGGTTTTGCGATTGGTGTCAGAAGGCATAGTTCTCCTATGCTTAGTAACGCTTCCTCGCAGAGATATGCTCGTGTTGCGAGGAGTGTTAGAGCTGGTGCTTGTAGCAGTCTGGTCTCTCTCTTACGGCAGACGTCACGCAGACTCAGACGCAAGTTCTGGTCTCTCCCTCACGCAGTCACAGATGCAGACGCCAGTCTGGTCGTATGTTGGACGCTTACAGTCAAAGTTGATCCTTTCAACAAGTTGTCTCATTTTCGCGGTCTGCGGGACGCGTGACTATCTCTCATGCCGACGCATGCTACACGCGGAGAACTCTCGGCAAACAGTTATGTCTTTCCGTCAATCACCGGACGCTATGCTGTCGCCTCCATGCAGCATGCTGTAGATTTACAACAAGCGGGACACTCACAGAGCGCTGTATCCACACGACAAGGTGAACGCATACAGCACGCTGACACCTTACGGCAATGCAATCACATGCGACATTATGGTCGCATGCTAGACGCATACAGTCAAGTCTTTGTCTCACAGCAGTATAAACAGACTATTGTCTCTCCTTCGCGTCTCTCTGGCCTCGCAGCTAGCGCTCCCTCGTGTCAAGCTTTGGCTTTAAGTTTGTTGAACACTCGCTGATTACACACGATCAGGTCTTAACCTCACAGCATGAGGTTCACGTTGTTGATGCTTCTTTTCAACAAGCCTAGCTTTAATATCGGTTTCTTGCGACCGATATAGATGCGTTTTGGGAGGCGGTTCTAGATCTTGATTCTCTCTCACGACGTGTTGAGTGTAGGCAGCATGCGGGAACCATACTGGACTCGTGCTAGGGCCATGTTGGGTGCATGCAGGAAGCATGTCTTTAGTCCTTTTACCCCTGTCAGGATCACGAACGCTTTATTTTAAACCATCAAGCTTTAGGTCTAGCTGCCTCCAGTATTTCGGAAAACACCTAAGATCTAGAGGGTTGTTCGAAGGAGACAGCCGAGGCTATCGCTTGTAGAAAGGACATTTGCCTCAAGGTTTTCCAACCCAATTAGGGTGTTTTATGGAGTGGTGTAGAGCTAAAGCTGGCTCTTCATTTGGTAACTCTAACACAAGTGGCCTATTTTTTCTTAGACCTTAGAAGAAAACACATTTTTTCCTCCTCGACCATCAAAGAGTACAGGAGTATGCGGGCATCTGTCTTCAGACGCAGAAGATTGGATCTATCAAATAGAGACCTAATAGATCTTCTCGGATCATTTGAGATGACTTGGAGGCGTCAGCAAGATGCGCCAGCCTGAAATTTAGGGTTCGTTTCTGGAGTTTCGCGGTAGTGACAGATCCGACCCTTTACACTTGGTTTCTTTTTAAGGCCTAACTTTGGAGACTTTCTGAGTAAGTCTACCATAGTTGAGAGTCAGTGAAGTTCACTCTTTTAGCAAGAACATGGACTTCACATTGGTTAAGCCATAGGTACCTTGCAACCTGGATTCTTGGTCATTAACAAACATCCTTCTCATCCATAGCCTAAATCTTTTGGGATCACTATCCATGTCTAAAACATTCTATCATCTCGTGTAGACTTTGATTACAAAGGTTCTCTCACACGGTTGGGTGACAGATCATAAGATGTTGAAAGAGTAAAGACTCACGAAGTTAGAGCTGTAGAACCTTCTGTAACTTTTAAACTAAACTGTTCTCTGCAAAGCATCGCATATACAGCCTTGTGAAGGGGTAATCCTGTATTCGCCTTGCATTACTTTTACCGTATCCAGTCTCTTTATGAAGACGTCTACGTTTTGGGATCACTTGTAACGAGTGCAGTAGTAGGTGAAACATCCTCCACTACATTTCCCTAAATTCCTAGTACCCCTGTTCTTCTCTTGGAACTGTTATATATATTTTTATGATTGTACGTGAAGATTGGTCGGCAATCTTCCGCAATCTTTGGCCTAGTCAGGTGGTCATTTTGTTCCTAGAGAGCGCCCGGAACAAGGGTATTAGTTGAGGTCCTGTCATGTTATAGGTGGTTGTACCGTTTGACAGCTCCAGAGATCATCAGCCCCGAGTGGATCACTGGATCTCCTAAGGATAGCAGACAAAATGAGGCAGAGCATTGCTGTCAGCTTCCTTATCAGGTGAGAACCGCTTAAGTTGTTTATGTAACTCTTAAGTGAATTTCCAATTATGCAGCTGTCTCTGACCCGCCACCAATGGGTGTCAATCAGCCATTATATAACCAGCGGGTAAGTTTTATATTTAAAAATTATATTTTCATAATAAAATAAATTTTTTAATATTCTTACCCGCTGGTTATATAAGTTTTAGACCCACCCTCCTTCCCTCTAGAGACCATGGGGCATGGAAAATCTGAATTGGTTGAGTATAGTTCTACCTGTTGTACCGCAAGGGCGCTGGGGTACACCTGCCATATCTGCGCTAAGCCGCGCGCGAGATTTTGAATTTCCTGCCAAGGCGTCAGGACTTTAGCCATTATATAACCAGCAGGTAAGTATATTCAAAAATTTATTTTATTATGAAAATATCATGTTAAATTTTGCTGGGTTCCAGCACATAGGTGTGTCTGGAAATGAGAAGGCAGAGTCACTGGCCAAGAATGCTGTAGCTGAGTTGCTACCCAGAAAGTATCCCATTCCCAGTAATGATTTTTTACCTACAGTTAGAGATTTTATTAATAATAATTAGCAATAGCATTGGGATGGTTTACTTGAGAATAACATGAGATAAATAAGTAATGTTATATCTCCTTGGAGGTATAACAGGATGCCCTGAAAGTAGGAGACTACTCTATGTCGCCTCCGCATTGGTCACACTCGGCTGACATAAGAGTTTTTGCTGGCTGCCAACATCAACCATATTGCGACGACTGTTTGATACCATTGACAGTGAGGTATTTGTTGACTGATTGCCCCACTTATAGTAGTGAAAGAAATAGCTATCTGTTTGAGGCTCGAAGTGAGGATGGCAGGTTCATCCTTTCCAAGATTCTTGAACATGATTTGTCCTACCATGCTAGTGGTATTTTTAGCTTTATTTCAGGAGCAGGTCTTCTGAAAGATATTTAACTTTTAAAATGGCATCTTTGCTTTTGTGGTTTTAATTGAATATTCTTTTATTTATTTCTTTTATTTACAATAAACAATATCGGCGTCAATGAGCTTAGATGTCAGGATGCCAGAAAACCTCAAATCAATCAATCACTCCACCACTCTCTGGAAGAGTTCACCAAGGGAGTCTCTCTTGAGAGGCTCCAACCGTCCGGTCACTTTCTCGGCAGCCGAGATCCTCAACTAGGAAAAGGTCACAAAATATGTCATGAAGGCTATTTCGTGGCTTGATCTTTGGTTGGGAACTCTTTGGAATCCTGGTGCTAACCAAAGATTTTTCGAAGGAATGCACCAGGAAAGCTATGGAGTCTTTCCTTCTCTCAGGCACTCGCACCTTAGAGTTTCTCGCTCATCAAGTCTCGAACTTATGGGTGAACATCATCCTGAAACGTCGGGATGCTGTGTCTGAGAGATTTCATTAGCAGGTACCGAGCTATGGAGTCTTTCCTTCTCTCAGGCACTCGCACCTTAGAGTTTCTCGCTCATCAAGTCTCGAACTTATGGGTGAACATCATCCTGAAACGTCGGGATGCTGTGTCTGAGAGATTTCATTAGCAGGTACCGAGTGTCGAGATCGCTAGGCTCAGGAACTCCTCTCTAGAGGGATTCTCTCTTTTTGAGCCAAAAGATGTGGAACAAGCTGCTGAGAGATAGATGAAGTCTCACCAAGACCCCCTCCTCCATAGGGCTTTGACATCCATGGCCTATAAACCACCAGCTCCTCAGCAGTCCCGTCCATCTAAGACATCGACAAACAAGATAGCAGCGAAGACAGTGGTGTCTAAGAAGCCCTTTCTAACCAAGGACAGGAAAGGCAGTAAGTCCTCCAGGGGAGGAAAATTTCCTAGGGGGAGCTGCTGAGGCCACAAATGCTAGGATAGGTATTCCCCTGCTTGTCCACCAGTAGAGGGATGCCTACAAAGTTGCTGGGACAGGTCGAAGCAACTTGGGCCCGAACCCTGTACAGTCTTCGGTATTCGTTCAGGGTATCACTTCCCGTTCTCAACATCTCTCCCTCCCCTGATCAGGAATCCAGTGTCAATAGACTCCTTTGCAATGGGATCAGCAAAAGGGGTAGCCCTCCGGCCAGAAGTCCAGACCCTGTTGAAGAAGGGCGCTCTCCAGGAGGTCCTCGACGAGTCCCCAGGCTTCTTCAGTCGACTCTTTCTTGTGAAAAAGGCGTCTGGAGGCTGGAGATCAGTCATCGACCTCTCAGCTCTGAACAAGTTTGTCAAGCAAACTCTGTTCAGCATGGAGACAGCAGACAAGGTCAGACAAGCGGGAAGACCACAGGACTTCATGTGCACACTGGACCTAAAGGACGCGTACTTCCAGATCCCAATTCATCCGTCTTCAAGGAAGTACATAAGATTCAGCCTAGACAACAGGAAATACTAGTCCAAGGTGCTGTGCTTTGGTCTTTCCACAGCACCTCAAGTCATCACCAGACTGTTCGCCCTAGTGTCATCTTGGGCACACAAGATTGGTGTCCGTCTCCTCCGTTATCTGGACAACTGGCTAATCCTAGTGGACTCGGTGTCAACCCTTCAACACCGAGACAAACTTCTGAGGTTTTGCCAAGGTCTGGGGATCATGGTAAACCTCGAGAAGTACTCCCTGCTCCCTACGCAGAGACTGGTATACCTAGGCATGATATTAGACATCAATCTCCACAAAGCCTTCCCATCAGATAATAGGATAATGTGGCTGAGAAAGGTTGCAAGACCCTTTCAGACGAAAAGAGCTTCCAGCCCAGACGTGCCTACTTCTTCTCGGGCACCTTTCATCTCTGTCCCGTCTAGTTCCCAATGGTCGCCTTAGGATGAGATTTCTCCAGTGGCAACTCAAGTCCCGGTGGAATCAGGCTTTCGACTCCCCGAGCATTCTGATCCCCTTGGGATCAGCAGAACAGAGGGACCTCGAATGGTGGGTGTCAGACCGGAATCTATGAAAGGGAGTGGATTGTCTCGTCCTCCCCCAAGATTTGATGCTATTTTCAGATGCTTAAAAAAAAAAAAAAAAAAAAAAAGAAGTGTGGTTCCCATGTGCTGCACCACACGATCTCAGGCCTCTGGTCAGAGTCAAAAGGGTACCTACACATAAATCTCTCTTAGAGATGAAGGCCATCTTTCTGGCCCTTCAACAGTTCAACCAGTTTCTTGCGGACCACTCAGTGGTGGTGATGAGCGACAACACAGTAGTGGCTTAAATCAGCAAACAAGGAGGTTCCTTTTTGCAGCCCCTATCCCATCTAGCAGTAGAGATACTGAGATGGGCCGTGATTCACTCGATACCACTGTCGGCATGCTTCATTCCAGGCAAAAGGAATGTGTTCGCCAACAATCTGAGCACAGTATCTCAGATAGTGAGTACCAAGAGGTCTTTGGATCATCTAGTAGCCAACGAATTCCTAACTTTGTGGGGTTCTCTGACAGTGGATCTCTTCGCAACGGCCCTGAGCTTCACACTCCCATTGTACTGTTCCCCAGTCCTAGACCCCAAGGCTCTCTGGCAACATGCATTCCAACAACGGTGGGACAACATCGACGTTTACGTCTTTCCCCGCTCTGTCTGATGAGGAGGGTACTCAACAAGACCAGAACATCGGTCAACCTCTCAATGACTCCTAGCTCCGCTATGGCATCATGCGGAATGGTTTCCGGACCTTCTGCAACTCTTGATGGAATCTCCAAACAACCACATGCCAATATTTTCCACAAAGCTATAGCTTTGCTACAACTTCACGCCTGGAAACTATCCAGCATCTCCTCACTCAGAGATTTTTCGCAACAAGTTTCGAGCAGGATGTCTGGATACCTGCAGAAATCATCAGCAGCAGTCTACCAGGCAAAGTGGAAAGTCTTTTGTGGTTGGTGTTTTGGAAGTTGTATCTCCTCTCGAGGCCACTATGCCAGTAATAACAGAGTTCCTCGTGTATTTGTGTGAGGAAATGTGCCTTTCAGTCTCATGGTTAAAGACTATTGTTCAGCCTTAAGGCTCGCCCTTTGACTCAATGGAATAGCCATTTCCTCATCACTAGAACTTTCCTTACTCATACCTTACATCAAGAAATTGGTTTGTGATAAATGGCAACAGCACTGGGACAGTCAAGACGGCAATAAAATGAGGGAAGTAACAAATATCATATCACCTTGGAGGTATAACATGATTCCCCGAAAATGGGAGACGACTCTTTGTCGTCTCCGTATTGGTCACACACGGTTGACACACGAGTTTCTGCTGAAGGGCCAACACCAACCGTACTGCGAGGACTGCTTAGTACCTTTAACAGTGAGGCATTTGTTGACCGAATGCCCTAATTTTACTAACTTAAGAAATAGATATCTGTTTGAGGCTCGAGGTGAGGATGGCAGGTTTATCCTTGCCAAGATTCTTGGACATGATGTGTCTTACTATGCGAGCGGAATTTTTAGATTTATTTCAGAAGCAGGTCTTCTGAAAACTCTATAACTATTTTGATGACTTCTTAATTTTTATGGTTTTAATCGAATTCTCTTTTAATTTTCATATACAGTAAATGGTATCGGCGTCAATGACCTTAGATGTCAGGATGCCAGAAAACTTTCAATCAATCAATCAATCATACAGAGTTACAAACGTACTTGTCCTCAGTCTGAAGTGAAACCTCCCTCATGGAACGTGGTTCGAGTTCTCAGGTCTCTAAAGAGACCTCCCTATGAACCATTATGGCAGGCAACAGATTGCCACCTCACTTGGAAGACGGGGTTCCTACTAGCTTTAGCTTCAGTTAAGCGAGTCAGTGAACCTCATGGTCTCTTATACGACATCGCCCATTCAAGGGGATGGGGAGAGGTAACATTCAGTTTCGTCCCCGAGTTTGTAGCCAAGACTCAAAATCCAGGAGTGGCGTATCCCCGATTCGACTCCTTCTGGATTTTGAGTTTCCGCGCTGTAGATAATGACTCTGATCATCTCTTACTCTGCCCAGTGAGGAGTTTGAGGCTGTACCTCAAGAGAACAGCCGCAGCCCTTTCCCGTGTGCATGCACTTTACGTCAGAACGGAGGAACAAGAGAGGTCACTAAAAGCACCATCTGTGCTTGGATTCGCAAGTTCATAGACCATACCCTGAATCTGGATCCTCCTCCTTCACGTTGCACCAGAGCCTTCGATGTCAGGGACGTAGCTACGTCTCCGGCATCCAAGAGAAACTTCTCAGTGACGCAGGCTCTACAGGCTAGGGTGTGGAAACGTCAGAATACGTTCACAGCCCACTACCTGCAAGACATGACCCACAGGAGGCCCAATACGTTCTCTATCAGCCCTGTGGTGGCTGCACAACAGCTGGTATAATACCTCAAGCTCCTTATTGGACAAGTAGCAGAAGGGTGAGGGCACTGTTACCCAGTTTCAGTCTGCGTGAATGAATAGGTTTGACTGGCTCTTATTCTTTTCTTCATCCTCCTCTCTCTTGGGGGAAAGCAGCATCCTTGGTTCTCTGCACAAGCTGACCTCAAACCACAGCAGGTAAACCATGCTTGCTTGTGTACCATGTATTAAGCTAATACTGTTGCATCCCCATACCCTGGTGAGGTGGTATTGGGAAAGTCTTGGTTACAACAGTTTTTCCTTCAAAGACTCGGAATAACTTTTACCTGGACAGTCACACTTCTAAATATCTCGACTCACAGCTTGCGTGGGCCGTAGTGGGAAAGTCTTCCGACTTGGCCGCTATGACAAGACCTGGGGATGGCGGTGTTTTGACGAAAGCCCGTTCAGCTTCTAAGAGAAACCCAGTTGATGACCCTCACCCTCCCTGCGCTACTATGGATGTTAGCTCGGGAGAGGAAGAACCTTTTGACAACAGTTCAGAACACACTGATGGAGCGCTCCTAGTATCCGCCAGTCTGAAGATCACCCCTTCGGAACAAGAAGATGCTGACCGAGTCTTTTTGAAATTTCTGGCGTGCATCAGGAAGGTGAACAACCTGGAAGAACCTGATGATGTTCCAACTGAGGGAAAGGATATGGTCCTGGACTAGTTTGTAGGCACGCCAAGATCCACCAGACCCAAGCAAGGTAGCTCTACCATTGGGAAGGGGGGTCAAGGCAGCAAAGAAGAGAGCATATGCCTAAGTGGCAGGTTCGTCTCTCTCTCTTTGGTCTGTGGACTCCTCATGGTTACTTCCTCTGTCTTATGTTAGGCAGAGAAAGTGCTACGAGGTAGTGGGAGACAATCCGGTGATTGTATCCTTGACCCAGTCTTCCTTAGAAAGACTGACAACGCTGCCAGTACAGTTTTCTGCGATGGATGCGGCCAATATGGAACGGGTTGCAAATTGTGCCTTGCAATTCACGTCGTGGCTAGACTATTGGTAGGGCACTGTCTGCTATCTTGTCAAAAATGAGGACTTCTCCACTCGAAAGAGGAAGGAGACGTTCGCTTTCCCTCTCTCAGGGTCGAGGATTCTCACATTTTTGACAGAGAACGTGGTGAACCAATTGGTTAACTGGGTCTTAAGGCACCAAGATGCAGTCTTTTCAAGATTTTAGAAATAAGGGCCGGAGAGAGAGGCAATGAAGCTACGTAACGCCCCAATGGATTGACCCACCCTGTTTAACGGGGAGGACATTGGGGTTGTAGCAGACCGATGGGGAAGGGTCAGCCAGGACACTCTCCTCGGAGTTGTCTCCTCTCACCCCTTCCAGCCAGCACCTCCAAAGCAGAGGCAACTTTCACCAACACCTCAAGGCAACCAGAAAAAGAGTGCTCCCAAGAAGCTAGCGAAATGTCAAGACTTGAGGCCTCCTATTTGTTCCAGAGGACGAAACGTGAAAGGCAAGAAATCCCAGCGAGGATACTCTCGCTAGGGAGGGCAATGATGAGCAGATAGCTGAGGTGGATGGCCTCAGAGTCGCCCCCTGGTCGACTTCTGTATTAAGGAAGGGGTACATAGTCCTTTTCATCGACTCTCCCCTCTTCTGACTCAAAATCCATCAATGACGAGATCCTATGTGTAGGATCAGTGGACGAGGTCCTATGTGCCGAAGTCAGGAGC
This sequence comes from Palaemon carinicauda, assembly GCF_036898095.1. Taxonomy (NCBI): domain Eukaryota; kingdom Metazoa; phylum Arthropoda; class Malacostraca; order Decapoda; family Palaemonidae; genus Palaemon; species Palaemon carinicauda. The sequence goes on along the minus strand of NC_090739.1, from coordinate 35,626,703 downwards.
ATGCTAGAAAAGGATGCTCTCCAGGAGGTCCTGGGAAGGTCCCCAGGCTTTTACAGTTGCTTACTTCTTGTAAAAAAGGCATGTGGAGGTTGGAAACCCGTTATAGAGCTCTCAGCCCTGAACGAGTTTGTCTTACAGATTCCGCTCAAAATTGAGATGGCACAAACGGTCAGTTAGGCTGTCAGATCGAATGACTCTATGATCTCGGACCTGAAAGACGTGTACAGTACTTCCAGATCCTGATCCATCGGTCATTAAGGAAGTATCTGCGCTTTATGATAGAAAAACAGATTTTCCAGTACAAGATGATGTGCTTCGGCCTGACCACAGCACCTCGGGTGTTCACGAGTCTACTCTCCACCTGGGCACACAAGAACTTTATTCGTCTCCTTCATTATCTAGACGATTGGCAGATTCTTGCAGACTCAAGGGAGAACCTTCTCCTCCACCGAGAAAAACTTCTTGCATTTAGTCAGGATCTGGAGATCCGGATAAACCGCGAAAAGTCTCGACTGCATCCGGTCCAAGATATGGTACAGTATATCTAGGAATGAGGATCAAGACCACACTAGGCAAAATCTTCCCATCCAAGGATAGAGCAAAGAGTCGGAAAGAGGTAGCCCAGGACACCTAAATTTCTTAGAGAAGTTGGTCCCACATGTCTGTCTCTGCATTTGGTCACTTAAGTGGCAGCTGAAGAACTTCAGGTCTCAGCACAGAGACCCATCAGGCACCCTAGTGCCAGTGGGTCCCGAGCAGAAGAAAGACCTAAGCTGGTGGTGTTAGACACCAACCTACTCAAGGGAGTAAACCTTCTCTCTCCTCCCCCTGATATGATGCTCTTCACAGATGCATCAAAAGAAGGGTGAGGGGCTCGTCTGTTACACCTGATGGTGTCTGGGCTATGGTCTGAAGTCGAAAAGCGGTGCTACCTCAACCTCCTAGAAATGAAAGCCTCCTTTCTGGCTTTCAACCATTTCTATTAGCTCCTTCCAGGGCACCATGTAGTGCTGATGAGCGACAAAGCTATGGTGGTAGTTCATATAAACAAGCAATGAGATACTTTTTCACAGCTTCTATGCCAGCTAGCTGTAGAAATCCTCAAGTGGACCGAAGAGAAATCCCTCAAGAGTCAACTCGAACTAGAGGCCATCCCGTGACAGTTTCCAGCCAGTTGGATAAGGACTTCCACCCACCTACAGGCGAGTCTGTACTTCACGAGCAGAAGGTTTTAGTTTTGCACCGGGACAAATGACATTTGTATTTTCCCCAGCAATGCAAACCTAGAGCTCTTTAATCATACTGGCCCGGCAGCACCAACCCCTTAAAGTCCTGTCGTAATTAAAATGTGACAGCTAGTCATCAGTGCTGGTGGAAGCTGGGAATAAACATACCCTTTGCTATCCCTGCTTCCTCGCTGTGGGTAGTTTAATCCTGTTAAACTTTTAGCCTCGGCTAGTTTTCCGCTTCGCCAAAATAATAATGCACTTGAAGAGCTCCAGGTGTATTTCCTGGGAAAAAACAAATTACTACCAAATTTGTCATGTTTCTGTATTTCTTTTCGGGTTTCTTTTGGTTTTGATCTTTGTATTCCTCACATGTTTTGGTTATATGGTACATGCTAAGGCTTATACAGTACTTAGATACTTTTCACAAACCTGGTACAGTATGTTTCTAATGTGATGGTTATGGGACAGAATTTACTTTTTTCATGGATTAAGTTTGTCTATTTGCACAAAGCCCATACCCCTTCTGCAGTCCCCTTTTCCTTTACACAGATGATATTTTTCAAATCTACGTGAATTGCTACCACTTCGTACATCTTGATAACACATTTTCTGGAACTCTTCTTTTCCATGTGTCTGAGCCCGACAGTTTACTGTAACTTGCAAGTTCCAATGGACGTGGGATACTTCAGCCACCAAACTATTTTCATTTTTTAATTTACTGTACTTACCTAATTCTGGGTATGCTCTTTTATATCCGAGTTCTACAGTTTAACTCTCAGGTTCCAATGGATGTGAGGTACATTCAGCCACCACACTAGTTTTATTTTTTAATATGTTGTACGTACATAATTCTGGATCTGCTCATTTGTATACTATGAATTTTTATCATAGCTCTTTATGAATGTATGAAAATTTTGAGTAATGGTATGATAGAGGTTTTGACTCGGTAAAGATATCTTCCTATTGTATGGTAAGGATCAGGTGAATCTAGAAGTTCAGATGAAAGTGATCATAGGCATATGATACTTACTCAGATGGAGTGTTGACATTTCCCAGCAAGTTATTAATCCTATTGCATATAAAGAAATGGTAGAGTTGTTTGGTTGTAAAACCTGAAGAAAATTTACCATTTTAGAAGCAATCCTATTTTACTTTTCTTTAGTAGGTTTTGGGATACAATATATATAGAAACCATGTTTTTTCCTTTCTTAGATGATAAGGTGGCCCAATATTTTTTAAATTGATCAAAATGTCTAAATTTAAAAAATGCTCTCTTTTTGTTTAAGATTTTGTACATAACATGATGTATAGGATAATAAGAAGAGATGTACAGTATTGAATAACAAAAGATAGCTTTAATGTATATATTTCAATTATAGTAAAATCAGATTTACATACGATATGTATTGTTTCATGTAGATTGATATATAATAATGGGATAGGCATCAAAGGCATGTTGGAGTCCAACCTGCTAGGATTACCTTTAATTCATGATATAATATAAATGATTAGCAATGCTAAGAAATTCAGGTAAATATATTGCAGAAAATAATGGTGTTATTTTATTTATTCATAAAATCTACTTTGTAGGTATTTGTTATGGATATGCTCCCTCTCTTTCAGATAGCTTAAGATTTATGTAGTGAATGGGGTTTAACATTTTGCTAGATAGAAATTATAAGTGGAAGGGCTGTTTAGATTGACATCGTTTTTAAAGTGTTTGTAAATTAGAGTAAGAACAAAGCCAAGCCTAGTTTAAAAGAAGTGTAATTAGGAGTTATTATACTAAAATATGTTTCGGAGAATAGCGTTCAGTATTATGCTAGTTGGAATTTCAAAATAGTTCACGCAATCATTTTAACTACAGGTAAAATACTATTACACTAGCTATAATCACATGGGCATGAAATTAATTCGTATATACTGTACATGTTACATTGGTAACATTCTTAAGATAAACTATAATCATTGAGCCCTAAGATGTGTAATTCTCAATGATCATAGCTTATCTTGATATAAGATTTCATTGGCATAAATTGCAAAACTAATTCTATACTATTTCTTTATCTATTATTTATACCCTGTTTTAATGACAGCCACATGTTTTCACAATCATATTTGGATACTTTTTGAGCACAACATTGTTGTCATAAGAATAGTAAAGGACAGGTATGGTTGTCAGGTCAATAGGAGCACAGCATGCATTAGGTGGCACCTCATGGTCATCTGTAACGCCATCAATGACCTTGACCAGTGTTTGGACAAGGGCATGGTTGGTGGCATTCATGTCTGCATGGAGAGGAAACGAGCAGTGCCCCTCACAGTAGTTGGCATCATAGCCTTCTGGAGCAATGACCCAGTCTTCCCAACCCAGGTCACGGAATGACACACGCAGGTTCTTCATTCGACAGAGTGTTTCGGAGCCCACTTTACTATCTGCCAGATCTGTAGAGAGATTAATTTGGTATTAGAAATACTGTACTACCCAATATTATTCAATGGTCATTTCTTAAGAACTTTTAGGAATTTTTGAACAATTATATTTTTTGTATTGTTTCTGAAGAAACTTATTCTTTTGAATAGTTTTTTATATTGGATCTCTCTCTCTCTCTCTCTCTCTCTCTCTCTCTCTCTCTCTCTCTCTCTCTCTCTCTCTCTCTCTCTCTCATTTTATTCATTGACCATATCTATAAGAACTTTTAGCAATTTGTGAGCAATTATAAGATTTTTCATTTTGTTACTGAAGAAACTTTTATTTTAAACATTTATACTTACCTGCTGGTTATATAATAATAGCTTTATGCTTCTGTCCACAGCAGAAATTCAAAACTCGCAGCAATCGCATAGATATACCAGGTATACACTAGCGCCACCACGGAGCTAGGTCGAACTATGCCTCCTAGTATCAGATTTTCTTCTGCCGTCATACTGGCAACGTAGAAATCAAATTTACTCGTGTTTAACCTGGATTTTAGCAGTATTTTGGTGATGTATTCTCATTTCGGGTTTGAGCTTTCGCTTATTAGGTTTTTGTTTTATATTTTGTCGCTATGTTATAGCGTAAAAGGTAGGATTAAAATTTTTTTAACCTATTTTTAACTAACGAAAGCATATGGCGATAGGTAAACATCTAGCCTCATCTATGACGTCACAGTCATTTGACGTAAGCTTGAGTATGACTTGCATTTTCTTTCTTTTTCTACAAAGAATGATAAGTTAATACTATCTTACAAAGTATTTAGTTATATAAAATAAAAGGATTGTATTATTTTAAGAATATTTTTGTACTTTTGGTATGCTTTTTTTTTGGATATTCTACGATCTGTTTTAAAGATTATCTAGCGTTCATTTTTATTTATGCTATGCAGTCCTCAGTCTATCGTTACAGTAATACTCTTTGTATCGATATTTATGAAAAGTAAATTTTTCTTTAAAAACTAAGTTTTTGAATTATATTGAATAAAAGGAATGTCATTTTCCAATTATATTGGTAATTTTAGTCATTTTAAACATAAAACTTACCCGCTGGTTATATAAGAATGGCTAAAGTTCCTGGACGCCCGGCAGAAATTCAAAATCTCGCGGCAATCGCAGATATGCCAGGTGTATACTAGCGCCCTCGCGGTAGACAGCCCGAACTATTCCAACCAATTCAGACCTTCTCTGCCGCCATTGCTGGCTGGAACGATTGGAATTCACTAGCAACTTACTTTGATTTGGACGGTTTATTTGGTGATGTACACTGTCTTTTGATTTTGGGCTTTTGCTTTATTGATTTCTCTTTCATATTATCTTGAAATCTTTGTTGTTTTGGGTTTATTTAGATAGTTTTGACCCTTGTTTATGTTTTGATCTCTCTCATAACTATTCAATATGGCCGACCCCTCCCCTGTATATAGGAAGTGTATTAAAGGATGTCATACTCGTCTTCCTAAAGCTTCTATTGATCCTCATACGATTTGTGTGAAATGTAAGGGTAGAACTTGTACTTTTGGGGATCGGTGCGAAGAATGCTTTTCTTTGACCGAAAGTGAGTGGCTAGCTTTTGAGCGCTATACTCAGAGACTAGAGAGAGACAGAATTAGACGCAGTTCTTCTCGTTCTGGAGATTTACCTGTATCCAATGTCATTGATCCTAATCCTTCCGCTGTAGTGGTAGATCCCGAACCGAAGGAACCTACGATGAAGGATTTGTTGTCCGCGATTCAAGCTCTTGGCGTAAGAGTTGAATCGTTAGCGGTGGACAAGAACCAAATTATGTCCGAAATTAATTTGCTTAAAAGTTGTCGTACAGGCGACCTATCAAGTGCGAAAAGTTCGGCTAATGTGCTCAGTGTTGTGGAGGGTGTGTCTGCGCGATCCTGTCATTCGCCTAGCCTTAGACCTCTTTCAAGCTCCCGAACCCATGGGAGAAGTAACGTCGAACGGCAAAAGGGAACGAGAGGCGTCATCATTCGCGCAGACGTCCCCTCGAGCGTTCCTGCTGTCGTATCACAGGTCGCTCACCCTCACCATAGGAAAGGTGAGGTTAGCGCATTATCGCCATCTTCGGATGAAGTTACGCGTGACGAGGTCTGACATCAAGCCTCTAGACCTCTTAAGAGAAAAGCAGACGCAGTGGTACAGCAACACGACTCTCCTCCACAAGAGCCTGGCTGTAGCCATTGGGATACACTTGAGCGTTTTCAGTCCCTTGGCGAGTGTTCACATGCGAAACGCTCTGACGGGGGTTCTGAATTAGATAAAGGTTTGGTGCAGTCAGATTCAGAGCAGATCTCTGGTTCTGGTGTTACAGTTCATGCACCTCCGCTTCCATCAGACTGGTGTTCGTCTCCCGAAAGTGGGGAGCGTTTTGGAAGCGATGAGGGAGGCGAATTTTCATTGGAAAAGGCTGCACGCGTGTCGCGTAAGGGTAATCCCAAATGGTCTATGCTTTTGGGCATGAAGCAGCAACTCTCGTCACTTATGCAATCTTATTGGCCTGCTGTTGGCAGTGCGGTTGGGTGTTAGTCTTCCGGTTTAGACGCGTTGTCGCACAGGCGGCCTGTTGTCTCCGGTACTGACTCGTTGTCGCTCAGGCGATCTCCCAGCCGCAGTGTTCAACGACAGGTTGAGGTGGATACGTCTCATCAGGGACTTGCTTCTCAGCATCAATCGATCGCTCCTAGCGTCGAACGTCGGTCTTCCAAACGCGACGACCTTCGCCAATCAACGGAACGGGCCGCTAGGCGGCAGGACGGAAGCGGACGCGATACGGAGCGTCAGCGTCAGCCAGATGCTGTGCGTCAGTCAACCCATGACATCGCGGAGCGTCAGCGTCAGGCAACCCATGACACCGCACATCAGTCTGGTCACGACAGCACACGTCAGTCATCTCATGACGCCGAGCGTCAGTCTACCCACGACGGCACACGTCAATCAACCCATGAGGCCACGCGTCAGCTAATCCATGACGCTGCGCGTCAGTCTACCCACGACGGCACACGTCAGTCAACCCTTGTCGCCTCCCGTCAGTTGGATACTATTCCACAAACCGAACATGACAACAAACGCAAGGCTAGTGAACGTCATGCAGATGGGAATATTGAACAGTGCAAACGCGCCCACTTCAGCGCTGATGCGTCTACACAAGAATGACGCCTCTCTGAACAAGGCACTACTGCGACGGCTGATTTTTCGGAGGAGGAGCTGGATGAGGTTTTCTCCCCGGATGAACCGCTGGACGATATCTTGGAGGGAGAAGAGGATAAACCACCAACATTTGGTGGACCTCAAGAAGTTAATGCTGGTCTTTACGGAATTATTCCCAGACCATTTTACTCCTGTAGCCCTGCGTTCTCCGCCTTCGGAATTTACCCTTGGTGAAGCAGCAGGAGTGTCTTTGTTCACGAAGATGGTACTCTCTCGCTCCTCTATGAGGGCATTGAAGCTCATGGGAGTGTGGATGTATTCGAAGAAAGTCCTTGACAAGACGTGTTTCGCTTTTCCTCCTGCCAGACTAGCCTCCAAGTCTAGTGTTTGGTATGAGACAGGAGAAGTCTTAGGCTTGGGGGTTCCTGCCTCTGCCCAGGGAGATTTCTCGATAGTAGACTCTTCTCGTCGGCTAGCTATGAGGAAGACTAAAGTGTGGTGCTCTATGTCTGAGTTCAACCATCTCTTGAAAGGCATGTTCAGGGCTTTCGAAGTGTTTAACTTTCTGGACTGGTCTCTGGGAGCCTTGGAGAGGAAAGTGTCGGAAATGAAAGGCACTGACACTAGTAACCTCATTCAACCAATGTCATGCATGGACAAGGCAGTTAGGGACGGTTCAAACGAATTGGCTGCCCTATTCACAGCCAGAGTTGTGAAGAAGAGGGCAACTATGTGTTCTTTCCTCTCCGTGGGGGTCATTCCTTTTAAGAGATCGGAGTTACTTTTTGCGCCACTCTCCTCTGCACTATTCCCGCAAGAGTTGGTAAGGGAAGTTGCCGCTGCGCTGACCCAGAAGGCTACCCATGATCTGGTTGTCAAGACGGCTAGGAAGGTGCTGCCTGACTTCATTCTCTTCCCGTAGACCAAAGGAAGTTACTTCGTTTCCACATTCCACTCGGCCATTTCGTGGTAAACCTGCCGGAAGGGGTAACTTCAGGCCCGACGGGAAGAAGTCCAAGAAAAGAGGAGCTAAATCCACTCGAGGCAGAGTCTGACTGCCCTTTCCTTCAGATAGCAGTAGGGGCCAGGCTAAATTACTTCTGGCAGGCCTGGGAGAGAAGAGGAGCGGAGCCTTGGTCCGTTCTTGTTTTAAAGGAAGGATACAAAATCCCATTCTTCTCAAAACCTCTGTTAGCCACAGATCCTATGGATCTCTCGCCCAAATACAGGGAAGGACCAAAGAGGCAAGCCATGCGGCTTCAGATGTCTCTCTTACTAGAGAAAAAAGCGATAGAGAGGGTGCGGGACTTAAAATCGCCAGGGTTTTACAACCGTTTGTTCTTGGTCCCCAAGAGTTCGGGGGAATGGAGGCCAGTTCTGAATGTAAGTGCCCTCAACAGCTACGTCCAGAACTCGAAGTTCACCATGGAAACTCAGAAAACCGTGCTGGCAGCAGTAAGGAAGGGCGACTTGATGGTATCATTGGACCTCCAGGACGCTTAATTTCATGTCCCGATACATCCGAGTTGCAGACGTTATCTGAGGGTCGTGTACGGGAAGGAAGTCTTCCAGTTCCGGGCCTTATGTATCGGTCTCAACACAGCTCCTCTGGTATTCACAAAGATCATGCTGAATGTGGCGAGCATGCTACACTCAAGGGGCATCAGAGCCTTCCTGTACTTGGACGATTGGCTCATAAGAGCCTTCTCGGCCGATCACTGTTTGAAGGATCTTCAGCTTACATTGAATTTGTCAAAGGAATTAGGACTCCTAGTGAGTTCAAAGAAGTCACAGCTGACTCCATCCTAGAAGATTCATTATTTGGGGATGGAGATTCAGAGTCTGACTTTTCAGGCTTTTCCATCGCCTGCAAGGATTCAATCAGCTCTCCTAAAGCTTTGCGCCTTTATAAAAAAGGACGTCAGTTCGGTGAGAGAGTGGATGAGTCTTCTGGGGACCCTCTCGTCACTGGAAAAGTTTGTGTCACTGGGGAGGCTGCACTTACGCCCCCTTCAATTTCATCTCAATTATTATTGGAAGAAAGGGGACAGTCTCGACAGGGAAAGTATTCCCATTACGAATCCCATAAGAACACACCTTCAGTGGTGGAACAACGTACACAGACTTCAAGAGGGCCTCTCGTTTGAGCAAAAGAGCCCAGACCTTGTGTTTTTTCCAACGCCTCAAAACTCGGGGTGGGGAACAACCTTAGGGAAGGCAGAGATCTCAGGTCTGTGGACAAAGGAGCAAGAAAACCTCCATATCAATCAAAAGGAGCTTTTAGCAGTGCATTTAGCCCTCAAAGGCTTCGAGAAACTAGTCCTAGGCAAAGTGGTACAGGTCAATGCCGACAGCACCACGGCTCTGGCTTATATAGCAAAGCAAGGCGGGACTCACTCGAAGTCCCTTTATAAGATAGCAAGACCTCTTCTCGTATGAGTGGAGGAAGGGAAAGTTACCTTATTGACACGATTTATTCAGGGAGTCAAGAAGTGAGTGCGGACAGACTCAGCAGGAGGAATCAAGTTCTCCCCACAGAGTGGACATTGCACCTAGATGTTTGCAAGAGACTGTGGTGGCTATGGGGCTGTCCTATAGTAGGCCTGTTTGCAACCTCGAAGACGAAAAGGCTGGAGACATATTGCTCGCCAGTTCCGGATCTCGAGGCAACTCACATAGACGCGTTCCTGTTGGATTGGTCACACGGATGTGTACGCATTCCCACCTTTCAAAATCCTGTACAAGGTGTTACAGAAGTTCGTGTCTCACGAGGGAACCAGGATGACCCTAGTGGCTCCTTTCTGGCCGTCAAGAAGTTGGTTCACAGAGGTACTGGAATGGATGGTGGACGTTCCGAGAAGCCTACCATTAAGAGCAGATCTTTTCAAACAACCTCACTTGGCAAGAAACCATCTAAACTTCCGAGCTCTACGTCTGACTGCCTTCAGACTATCGTAAAACTCGCAAGATCTAGAGGATTTTCGAAGGAGGCAGCCAAGGCTATTGCAAGAGCAAGGAGGACTTCTACCATCAGGGTGTATCAGTCCAAGTGGGAGGTATTCAGAGAATGGTGTAGAGCTAACTCGGTTTCTTTATCCAGTACCTCTATAGCACAAATTGCCGATTTCTTCTTAAATCTTAGAAATAAGCATAACTTTTCCTCTTTGACTATTAAGGGGTATAGAAGTATGCTGGCAGCTGTTTTCAGACACAGAGATTTGGATCTCTCCAACAATAAAGACCTACAAGATCTTCTTAGGTCTTTTGAAACTTCTAAGAGGCGACAACAAGAATCACCTGCCTGGAATTTGGATGTTCTTAAATTCCTCATGAGTGACAGATTTGAGCCTTTGCACTCGGCCTCTTTTAAAGACTTAACCTTGATGTCTCTTTTCTTGGTTAGTTTGGCGACAGCTAAAAGAATCAGTGAGGTTCACGCTTTGAGCAAGAACATTGGTTTCCGAGACGGGAAAGCCATATGCTCCTTGCAGCCTGATTTTCTGGCCAAGAATGAACGTCCTTCCCATCCATGGCCTAAGTCTTTTGAGATTGCTAATCTCTATGATGTAGTGGGCGAGGAGTTGGAGAAGGTGCTCTGTCCTGTTAGAGCGCTAAGATTCTATTTGGACAGAACAAAGAATTTGAGAGGCAACTCAGAGGCTCTTTGGTGTGCAGTTAAAAAGCCTGCACTGCCTATGTCAAAGAACGCCTTATCCTTTTTTATAAGGCTCTTGATAAGAGAGGCTCACACCCAGTGTGGTGAGGCAGACCTTAAGCTGCTCAAGGTTAAGACGCCGAAGTTAGAGCCGTAGCTACTTCGGTGGCTTTTAAACAAAATCGTTCTCTGCAAAGCATAATGGATACAACTTATTGGAGAAGTGAATCTGTATTTGCACCCCATTGTTTGAAACATGTCCAGACTCTTTATGAGGACTGCTTCACTTTTGGTCCATTCGTCGCGGCGAATGCAGTTGTAGGTGAAGGATCTATCACTACGCTCCCCTAGTTCATAGTACCCTTTTTTCCCTCTTGGAACTTGTATAGTTTTATGGTTGTATGTGGAGATTGGTCGATAGTCTTCCGCAATCTTTTATTTGGTCAGGTGGTCTTTTTGTTCCTTGAGAGCGCCCGGAACAAGGGTATTAGTTGAGGTTATGGCACCGTTTGACAGCTCCTAGAGATCGTCAGCCCCCTGGGTGGACCGCTGGATCTCCTAAGGGGAGCAGACAGAATGAGGCAGAGAACCATTGCAGTCAGCTTCCTTATCAGGTACGAACCTCTTAAGTTTGTTATGTTTAACTCATAAGTGAATTTCCAATTACGTTGCTGTCTCTGACCCACCACCAAGGGTGTCAATCAGCCATTCTTATATAACCAGCTGGTAAGTTTTATGTTTAAAAATTATATTTTCATAATAAAATAAATTTTTGAACATACTTACCCACTGGTTTTATAAGTTATAATCCCACCCTCCTCCCCTCTAGAGACCTAGGGGCATGGAATGTCTGAATTGGTTGGAATAGTTCGGTCTGTCTACGGTGAGGGCGCTAGTATACACCTGGCATATCTGCGATTGCCGCGAGATTTTGAATTTCTGCCGGGCGTCCAGGGACTTTAGCCATTCTTATATAACCAGCGGTAAGTATGTTAAAGAATTTATTTTATTATGAAAATATCATGTTTACAAATATTAAAGAGAATTAGCGTTCAGTTAATTTTTATACGACGTAGTATTCATGACAATTGATATAGTCTCACGATTCTTTGGATCGTTGTTTACTTGTTCGTTTTTGGAATACAAAATTTTTTCGTATAATATTTATAAATGTTCCAATTGTTAAATGTGACTACAGTATTTGTCTTTTATTGGAACCCCTTAATATAAAGGGTTGATTTAAATATATATAGATATATTCTTTATTCCTATATCTATTCATGTAATATGTTAATATTTTATATTAAATATTTTGCTACATTTTATATGGGATTCAGTGACTATTGCATTCCCATTCAAGCCCTTGACAGAATAGTAAGTTCTCCCTCTATGGGCGTGTATACTTTTGGTTTTATACCAAAGAGTCAAAAATGCAAATTTTTAGTGCTAAATTAGTTTAGTGAATTTTATTCAATACAGTGGAGGGTGCTTCTGTTCGGACCTGTCGTTATCCTAGCCTTAGACCTCTTTCAAGCTCCCGGACCCATGGGAGAAGTAAAGTCGAGCGGCGAAGGGAAGCGAGAGGCGTAGCCTGGCACTTACTGTCTTTTAAGACCCGAGTAGAAGTCCCCTCGAGCGTTTTCTGTTGATGATCCCCAGAACACTCGCCCTCGCCGTAGGTAAGGTGAGGTAAAAGGGTTTTCTAACTTTAAACGATATCGCGCTTCGGGCGCGAAGCTGAAAACAAAATTAAAATCATTTTTGACAGGTAATGAGCATTTAATGTTCTTACCTATTAAAAAGAGCATGATGGTGCTCGCCAGGTGGCTTAGCATGGCGCTTGCGCCAAGCTGAACGTGGCGCCTTGCGCCAAGCCGAACGTGGCGCCTCGCGCCAAGCTGAACATGGCGCCTCACACCAAGCTGAATGTGACCCTTTGCACTAAGCTGAGCATGTCGCCTCGTGCCAAGCTTAACGTGACACCTCGCGCCAAGCTGAGCGTGACGCTTCGCGCCAAGCTGAGCGTGACGCTTCGCGCCAAGCTGAGCGTGACGCTTCGCGCCAAGCTGAGCGTGGCACCTGGCGCCAAGCTGAGCGTGGCGCCTGGCGCCAAGCTGAGCATGGCGCCTGGCGCCAAGCTGAGCGTGGCGCCTGGCGCCAAGCTGAGGCTGACGCTTCGCGCCAAGCTGAGTGTGACGCCTCGCGCCAAGCTGAGCGTGACGCCTCGCGCCAAGCTGAGCGTGACGCCTCGCGCCAAGCTGAGCGTGACGCCTCGCGCCAAGCTGAGCGTGACGCCTCGCGCCAAGCTGAGCGTGACGCCTCGCGCCAAGCTGAGCGTGACGCCTCGCGCCAAGCTGAGCGTGACGCCTCGCGCCAAGCTGAGCGTGACAACAACAGAACGTTGGTCATCTACCTTTCACTAGACACAATCGGCATAGCTCCGAGCGTCTGAATCGCGAGCGTTTTTTAATCGCAATCGTTATTATTCTGAAAGTCACTTGGCGCCGGGCGTCAAGAACTTTTATGACATCAAGTAGAACTTGATGTCTACAGGACTATGAGCGTCTAGCTTTGGAACTTTGTTACGCCAGGCGCTATATTAAGAAATAAATATTAACGAGAAAGATTTTATGTTCTCAGACCAAGGCCTGCTTGAACTAATTCTTGGTTGGGAGAGCTAGAATTAAACCTCTAAAGCATTGAGGTCAGAATTCAGAACCTTAAGGAGTTGACTCCTAGGAAACAAGACATCTCTACCTAGGTTAGAGACTTGTAGGAGGAAGGGAGTGACTTTCAGAAACTCATGAGAGTTTTCTGAAGGGTTTCCATTTTATTTTTGTACCTGCTGCTCCTCGTTCCGCCTTTAGAGTTTTTCACTAAGGAAGACGGCAAAGGAGTCTCAGTTTATTATTTTATTTTTATTACTAGCCAAGCTACAACCCTAGTTGGAAAAGCAATATGCTATAAGCCTAAGGGCTCCAATAGGGAAAGGTGGCTCAGTAAGGAGAGGAAATAAGGAAATAAATAAATGATGAGAATAAATTAACAATAAGTCATTCTGAGAAAAGTAACAAAGTCAAAAGACAGTGCTGATATGGCAGTACTTTAGCGCATCCTCAATGCAGCATAAAGAACCTAACTGCTGATGTTGGTGCAGCAACACATTCAGCTGCAACAGCAGGAAGTGCATTAGAGCTTTTGTAAGAGAAGGCAGTGCCTCCCTTTTTTGCTGTATACGGCCTTTCAGGATGTCAGAAGTTGGCAAAGCTTTAGTTCAGACTGATAAGGATCTTGTTCCTGAGTCTGGTGTTACGGTACAGGCACCGCCGCTTCCGCCAGACTGTTTTCCGTCTGCTGAAATGCGGAGCGTGATGTAAGCGATAAGGAAGGCGAGTTCGCGATCCAAGTTTTCTACACCGGTGTCACCTAATTTTGATCCTGGTTGGACTATGCTGCTGGCATGAAGCCAACGGCTCTCATCTGCTATGTAGTCTTATCAGCCTGCTGTTAGCAAAGCGATGGTTCGTCATGATTCTTTTCAGGACGCGTTGTCACACAGGCGGCCTACCAGCAAGGTAATTTTGAACAGCGTGATAAGGCTTCTATATCCCATTTAGTGTCTCTTCTTGATACCAGACATCAAACGGCCAAGCGTGTCATAGAGTGTTTACCTTCCAAGCGCGGCGACGATCGCTAGGCAGCTAAGCGCGACATTGGGCGTCAAGCTGAACATGACGTCGAGCAACAAGCTCGTGACGTCGAACGTCAAACAAACCGTGATGTCCAACGTCAGTCACATACTGTTCAAGCTACGTCCAGAGGACAAAACCTCTCTATGGAGACTCATAAGACTTTGCTTGCAGCAGTAAAAAAGGTCCACTGGATGATCTCTTTAGATCTCCAGGATGCTTACTTCTACTTCCTCATCCATCCGAACTTCAAGCTACCAGAAGGTTCGTGGGGAGGAAGTTGTCCAGTTTTGAGTTCTTTGTTTCGGGCTAAGAACCACCCCTCAAATAGAGGATGCGTCTGTGACGACATATCGTTGTGTCCTATCTTAGACCTCTGGAAAGAAGTATTCCAGTTTCGGGCCTTAGGCTTCGGCCTCACCACCGCCCCTCTAGTCTTCACAAAGATCATGATGAATGTGGCAAGCATGCTCCACTCAAGAGGCATCAGAGCCTCCTTGTACTTGGACGGTTGGCTACTAAGAGCCCCCTCACTCAATCGCTGTCTGGAGGATTTGCGTCTGACAATGAGTCTGTCAGAGGAGCTAGGACTTCTGGTGAATTCAGAGAAGTCTCAATTGATCCCTTCCCAGAAGATCCTTTATTTGGGGATGGAGATTCACAGTCTGACTTTTCAGGTTTTTCCATCACCTGCAAGAATACAGCTAGCTCTCCTAAGGCTTTGTGCCTTTCTAAAGAAGGAGTTTTGTTTCAGTGAGGGAGTGGATGAGACTCCTGGGAACCCTCTCTTCACTAGAACAATTTGTATGTCTGGGGAAACTAAGTTTACAACCCCTTCAGTTCCATCTCAATTGCCATAGGAGCAAAGAGAACAGCCTCGACAAGGAGAGCATTCCTCTTACGGAACCAATAAAAGAGTGCCTTCGTTGGTGGAACAACCTAAACAGGCTCCAGGAAGGTCTCTCTTTGAAACAAAAGAGCCCAGACCTTGTGTTGTTTTCCGATGCCTCGGACTCGGGGTGGGGAGCAACACTAGGAATGTCAGAGATTTCGGGTCTGTGGACAAAACAACAGCAAAGTCTCCACATTAATCAAAAGGAGCTGTTAGCAGACCTGTTGGCTCTCAAGGGGTTCGAGAAGCTAGTACTGAACAAAGTAATACAAATCAATACCACAGCTTTGGCCTACATAGCAAAACAAGGGGGAACGCATTCGAGGCCTCTTTACGAGATAGCAAAAACTCTTCTCATTTGGGCACATCAAAGAAAGATATCCCTGTTGACAAGATTCATTCAAGGGAAAAAGAATGTGAGGGCAGACAGCCTCAGCAGGAGGATTCAAGTTCTCCCCACAGAGTGGACACTGCATCTAGATGTATGCAAGAAACTTTGGCGGATTTGGGGCCGCCCTCTCATAGATCTATTAGCAACTTCAAAAACCAGAAGACTAGAGAATTATTGCTCCCCTGTTCTAGATCTCGAAGCGTCGCACATAGACGCGTTCCTGATGGACTGGTCACACCTAGATATGTAGGCTTTCCCTCCATTCAAAGTGCTGTACAAAGTACTACAAAAGTTTGTGTCTCACGAGGGAACCAGATTGACGTTAATAGCCCCCTTCTGGCCGTCAAGAGGTTGGTTCACAGAGGTACTGGAATGGATGATGGATGTTCCAAGAAGCTTGCCATTGAGAATAGATCTTTTTGGGCTCAAGCCATGTCGTCCTGATGGAAGTTCCTATAGGGTAGCTTCCTAGGGTATATTACAACTATGGCGATATTCCCAGAGAATTTACCTTAAGGTACCCAGAATTCTAACTCCTGGAGCGAATATCCCTAATAAAAGAACCAGGGATATCGCGAAATATCAGAGGACGTATTCTTGACACGCCACCTGGCAATCTGTACCCCGAACAGAGATAACACTTCGAAGGGGTCAATTGGCAAGAAAACGAAAACGAGAAAGAAAAAGGAGAGCCGCTCGCAAGGCTCTCTCTTCTCCCGTTTTGTAAGCGTGCATTGCGCCGATCCTGGCGCCATCTCCATTCCTTTTTGCGTAGCTTAACAACTCGGTGTTTTTTCCTGTGTTTCTCGCAAAATCTTGGATTTAATCAAGTTATTATGCTTTCTCCAACTTCGTCTGCCTCTGATAAGTTGAGTATTATTTCTTTTATGTATAAATGTAGGCTCTTAGTAATTTTTAAAGTGATTAATATTAATAATCTTTGTTACAAGAGCCGTTGCCTACCGAAGGCGTCCTGGACGCTGTCGCTCGCTAGGTATGAGTTTTAGTTAGCCAGAGCGACGTTCCCGGCTGTTTTGCTTTAGTAATTTTAGCTGTCTAGCGTTACATAGGATTTCCTTTTTCGTGCTTTTAGTATTTATTTGTTTTGGCGAAGTATTCGCCAATTCTGGCCTACGCTAGACCGTGTAGCCTAGTCGTTTGGCCCTAGTACTTTCCTGCATGATTTTTGGATTTCCGAGTGTTTTAAAATTTTATTGAAGCTTTAGGCAGTTTTATACATTTAAGATTATATTGATTATTTCCAAGATAGTATACGAGTGAGTTTCGGTGATTTAGGTAATCGATTCTCTTGGCGACTAGGCTAAGTTGCCTATGGGGCCTTAGTATACTTTCTCATACTCCCCGGTTGCTTTCTTTTCTTCGGAGAAGGTATGCAATCCCTTTCCCTCTGTTTAAGCCTTGGGCTTAACCCTAGTGGTTTATCTGAATTAACTTTCGATACAACTATATTGGGGTGTTACTGTTCCTTCCTGTTCCAGCAAGTCTGGCTTCAGGGAGGGGGCAGAACATCAGAGTTCTTAGTCTGAGTCTGTGATTGTCTGGCTTGGGGTAGAGTCTCCCTCGCTAGTCTGACGCAGACATAGGAGGCTTAGCCTCCTTAGGTCACTTCCGAAGGTTTCTGTACGAGATGATTCCTTCTTCTTGTGATCTAGCAGACTATTCCTTGTTGCTGTTCTTGGTGGCGAGGATAAGATCCTTTCCCTGGGAGTAGCAACACCTTCCTTGCTTTGGTTCAGTGGGGGTTGGCAAGTATTGCTGGCCTCCCTCCTTGGATCTTCCTTAGGTTAAGATGAGTTTTCTTGGCTGCGGGTGATTCTTTACTAAAGCAAGGTTGGTAGGACCCTCTTCGTCCCTTCCCCCTCTTTTCTCTGTAATGGCCTAGCCGTTACAGTACTGTACGTCATTCTACATCTGGACCTAGTATAGGTTAGGATGTGGAGTTGACTCAGTCCCTTGCCGGCCGGCAAAGGTCCTCTGCTTTGAGTGCTGCCCGGACCTCCCTTGGTCCCTCATCCATGTCTGTCTGTAGAGCCAGACGACATTGGTCAGGAAGCCTGAATTAGATTCTCCCCTTCCTTGTATGCACTCTTTCCGATTGCCGGGCTTTGAGGTAGTACACACTCTTATCCCGGCATCCATTCTGTTTTCTTCTAGTGTTGTACCCTAGCCGGCTGCCGGCCTATGTGGCCGGCAGTTGGACAGTCGGAGTTCTCTGGTTCTTTTGCAGCTGGCCGGCATCGGTTGTATACCTTTGCCGACCGGCTATTGTCACGCCTTTGTCAGCCGGTCGCTACGAGCGGTGGCCGGCAGCTGGGTGCTACCTTGTGTAGTTGCCGGCCGGCAGTCATTGCCGGCCGGCACTGGCTGTTGCCGGCCGGCACATGGATTTGAACCAGCGTTCTGCCGCCTTATAGCTGTTAAGTAGTATACTTCAAAGCTAGTTATGGTGAGTGCCGGCAGGCACATTACCTTCTATACTGTACCAGTATTCTTCAGTATAGCATATACTGTAGGGAGAAAACTATAGTATAGTATTGTTACAACACTGTGTTTTCTAACACTTTTGTGTTGTCTTGCACAGCCCTTTGGTGTTGCCTTACAGATAAGAAAGTGAGTTCTTTCTTGTCTACTATCCGGTATTTTAAAATCATACCTTAGGTGTGAGCTACACCTGTTTCCTCTGGAAATTTTTCATTGGTTACTCTAGGACAGATTAACCATACGATTTTATTATCTGGAAGGCTGCAACATTTGACTGTGCGGGAAACACAAGTGTGTGTCTTTCCTTTCAGTTTTGTTATGCTAAACTGTGCATATCCAGTGATACGAAGTTCACTTGATACTCATGGAAATTTCCTCTCTTTACAGGAGGACCATCTGAAGTGCGGAAGTGTTTTCTGCAACGTCCGCAGCAAGAACTTCTGTGGACATGAGTTATGTAGGAGGCACGCAGCATGCGCTGTCTTCAAGGGTGATCTCCGGTATTGGGACCCTCAGGTATGTACCGTGTGCTCTAACCTGATTACTGAGGCTTTTGATTCCCCTAGGACGGCGGAATCAAGGGATTTAGCAAGGGAGAAGCTTCGTGCCTGGGTAAGGGGCTTCCAGAAGAACACCTCTGGACCTTATCTTCCAAGTGAGAAGATGAGGGCTTACCTTTTCTCCAGGGCATCAGCTGATGCAGTGATTCCCCAGCCTCAAGAGGAGATCCCCCTAGTTCAGATCCCGGTGGATGCTGAAGTCGCGGTCGCCTTGCAGGACATCCAGTTGGACGACAGGATGTCAGACGTGTCCGAGCGTCTGGAGGAAGACCTCCTGGCAGAAGGCCAGGATGAAGATCAAGCCCCAGACATTGTAGAGGAGGAGGCCGACGAGGCGTCGGCTGCTCCGGTTCAGGTCCCTGAACCTATTCCCTCAACATCGTCCGCTCTCCCAGTAGAGCTGGGACAGGCCCTCTCCTCCATTGTTGGAATGATCCAACAAATGCAGAAGGAGAATATTGAGAAGGCGGCTGCAATGGAACTGCAGATGCAGAAGCTTGCAGCATCACGTGGGCCCCAGAAGAGGCTCAATGTGAAAGACCTTCCCTTGTGCTCAGATGCTAACCCGTGGAGATATGCTGAGCACCTGCCGATGACGATCGGAAAGATCGTCATGTCGGATAAGTTGGGTTCAGTTCCCCTAGAGGAGGTGGAATTCTGGCCCAGCAAAGGGTCATATCCGGACTGTTATGTCCGTTTGAGGAAGGAACCAGCTTCAAAGGAGGAGACAGAGCCGAAGGAGGTCATAGTGATGGACCATGCTAAGGCTCAAGCTTTGCTTTCATCTACAATGAAAGAGAGGGGCTTCACGAACTCAAAGGTGGCTGCATTGAGTAAGAAGCACCCTTCCTTTGTGTCCTCTCCTGCTAGAGCCTTCCCCTTTTTGCAGAAAGGGTTTGCGGCTGTGTTAAAAGCAGTCGAGGCTGGCAAGCCATGCCCCTCCTTGGAGGAGTGTAAACCCTTGTCGCTGGCCCTACCTATGGACCACAAGGACTGGAAGGACGTCCATCTTACCTTCTCAGTCGGGAAGTTGGAGGCTGATATTGCCGGACGTCAGTCCGGTGAGAACCTCCCTAAGCTGTCCGACTTTCTTTTGCGGAGGGAGCTCGAGACGAAAGAAAGACTGGCTGCCTCGATGTCTCTTCAGACCACTCTTGAGACGATGGCAAGTGACCCCAAGGTCCACGAGATGTTCATGGTAGTGGCCAAGACTCATCTGGCCACAGTGACGAAGGATCTTTACAGCTTCGTCAGGGCGAGGAGAGCTTGTAGGGAGTTTGTGTTCGCCTCGGCTGCGGTGAGGCACGAGCCAAGGAAACTAATCCCCTCCAACATTTGGGGCAAAGACCTTTTCCCTAGCAAATTGGTCAAGGAGGTTGTTGATAAGGCCGCCACGGAGAATAGGAACCTTCTCCAGAAGTTGGGCCTGTCTATCAAGAGAAAGTCTTCCCCGGATGAGGGTCCCTAACCAAAGAGGAAGACTAAGAGGACTAGGCTACCTTCTCGGCCGGCCAAGCCATTTAGACAGCAACAGCAACAGCAATTGCCGATGCCTTCAGTGCCCCAGGTGGTGGCACAAACCCCGACCACATTCCAGTGGGTACCCCAAGCCGTGTCGACACAGTCCCCGGCATTCAACCCAACGTTCGAAGGGCAGTCAACTTCCTTTCGAGCAAAGCCTAGAGGAGCAGCCAGAGGCTCGTCTAGGCGCCCCTCAAGGGGAAGGGGATTCAGGGGTGGTCGCGGTCAGGGAGGCAAGACCTCAGGACAACAGTCCAAGTGAGATGATACCGGTAGGAGGGAGACTTCAGAATTTTCGGGATCGGTGGACCTTCGATCCCTGGGCCCACAGCCTACTCAAGAATGGACTGGGCTGGAGCTGGTACAGCACTCCACCCCCGTGCCCTCGGTTTTTCCAACACTTCACCCCCGTTCTGGAGGAGTACATCCAAGATCTGTTGGAGAAAAAAATGATCCAAAGGGTAAAGTCCATCAAATTCCAAGGGAGGCTGTTTTGTGTTCCCAAGAAGGACTCGGAAAAACTCAGAGTCATTCTGGACTTGTCGCCACTCAACAAGTTCATAGTGAACTGTAAGTTCAAGATGCTAACACTGCAACACATAAGGACCTTACTGCCCAAGAGGGCATTTACCGTCTCCATAGATTTGTCAGAAGCCTATTGGCACGTTCCAATCAATCGTCGACTCTCCCCCTACCTAGGGTTCAAGCTACAACGAAGACTATACGCCTTCAGAGCCATGCCATTCGGGCAAAATATAGCCCCAAGGATCTTCACGAAGCTTGCCAGCGTAGCTCTCAAACAATTACGCCTAAAGGGAATTCAGGTAGTAGCCTACCTGGACGACTGGCTGGTGTGGGCAGCATCCAAGACAGAATGCTTGCAAGCTTCCCTGCAGGTGATCCAGTTCCTAGAGTATCTAGGCTTCAAGATCAACAGAAGAAAGTCTCGACTTTCTCCATCTCAAAAGTTCCAGTGGTTGGGAATCCACTGGGACCTAATGTCACACCAATTCTCCATCCCGGCGAAGAAAAGGAAGGAGATAGCTGGTTCTGTCAAGAGACTTCTGGATTCCGAAAGGATATCAAGACGCGAACAGGAGAGAGTACTGGGTTCTCTCCAGTTTGCTTCGGTAACAGACCCGGTGCTAAGAGCACAGCTAAAGGATGCAACCGGAGTTTGGAGAAGTTATGCATCAAACGCGCGAAGAGATCTGAGAAGACCAGTTCCGCTTCGTCTACGTACTCTTCTCAGGCCTTGGTCCCAAGCCAGACTACTAAAGAAGTCGGTACTTCTTCAGCCACCTCCCCCGTCAGTGACTATTCACACAGACGCCTCGAAGGAGGGGTGGGGAGGTCATTCTCATCGGAAGAAGGCCCAAGGGACTTGGTCCAATCTATTCAAGACATTTCACATAAACTTTCTAGAAGCTATGGCAGTGCTCCTTACCTTGAAGAAAGTCTCCCCGCGTCGCTCGATCCACATAAGGTTGGTGCTGGACAGCGAGGTGATTGTGAGATGCTTGAATCGACAAGGATCAAGGTCGCCACCTCTCAACCAGGTGATGTTGGCCATCTTCCGACTGGCGGAAAAGAAGAAGTGGTACCTGTCGGCAGTTCACCTTCAAGGAGTCCGCAATGTGACAGCGGACGCTCTATCCAGGTTCACACCGATAGAGTCGGAATGGTCCCTAGACGCAGGATCGTTCTCCTTCATCTTGAGTCAAGTCCCAGAACTGCAGAAGTGAACCCTCGCTACTTCGCGGTTCGACAATCGCGGATTCACCACTTCGCGGGGTTTTTCCATAACCCATATATATATACATATCGCGGATTTTCCGGAAAATTCGAAAATACCGCGAAATCTGAAGACCCCCAAATACGATATTTTGTTACCTGTAATTCCATTAATACTGTAATTAGTAATATCTGCTCTTACTGATTGTTCATTGCATTACATATGATAAATAATTCAGCACAGAAAGAAATAAAACACGAAAAGAGAATGTGATCATACGATAATTCAGTACGTAGTAAAATTAAATCGAACATGAAACGCAAATCAGATGCAGTCATACCATATTAGAATGGTGTGTACTGTAATGGATGTGCTTCTTTTCCATGAATCTTTTGTATGTATACGTACGTAGTACAGTACTGCATCCAATAATATTCTTTGTTGCAAAAATCACATTTCGAATAAGCGTACGAGAGAGAGAGAGAGAGAGAGAGAGAGAGAGAGAGAGAGAGAGAGAGAGAGAGAGAGAGAGAGAGAGGCGTAAAATAGCGTACGTAAATTTTTATTATTATTGTTATTATTATTATTATTGTTGTTGTTGTTAATAAAATTATTATTGTTATTATTATTATCATTATTATTATTATTATTACTGTACAGTATTATTATCATTATTTATTATTATTACGGTATTGTACTTAATCTACGTACGTTCAGTATGCGCGGGGCATCTTCTATGAGTAACCAACGCATCATAGTACTGTAAGATGGGTTGTGATTGGTTCAAGCGCTGATAGATGACGAATCAGAACTCAAGTTTTGTTATCTAGCCTGTGATTGGTGTTTTGCCCGCATCTTCTACCCGCAGCATCAAAGTTCTCGCGGGGCTGGATCGTTCACTCTCTGTTACCGCGTATCGCTGAGTAGACGTTCTTAAGTTTGTGAAGTTTAATCTGTGCTGTGTGCGACCTTTTTAAGTTGAACTTTTTGTTACAGTACTGTACGTAAATCCTACTGTAATGGCTCCCAAGCGTTCTGCTTCTCTTAAGGCTGGTAGTGAGCCTAAACGCCACTGAAGGATGATGACGATAGCTGAGAAGGTTACGCTTCTCGACATGTTAAAAGATGGTAGAAGTTACGCGGCCGCCGGCCGCCATTTTGGCATCAACGAATCCACCGTTCGCTACTATATATCAAAAAGGACGAGGCGAACATTAGAAAGACGGCTGCAATCACCTTTAGCAGATCAGCGAAGCGAGTCGTTACAACGCGTAATAAAACGATCGTACGCATGGAAGGTGCTTTAGCTGTGTGGATTGCCGATTGCCGGAAGAAGAACATAGCGTTGGATACGAACACCATCCAAACAAAGGCTTTGAGTTTATATGAGAATTTTGCTGCAAAGGAACCTAAAGACGACGACGGCAACCATGCTGAAGATGATGATGATGCAGATGATCCTCAACCAGGGACATCCACTGATTCCCAGCCTCAGAAACGTTTTTCCGCAAGCAAAGGATGGTTCGCGAAGTTTCAGAAACGCTTCGCCCTGAAAAGCGTTTCCCTGCATGGGGAGTCTGCTTCCACTGACACTGCCGCTGCTGAAACTTACGTGAACCAGACGTTCAAGAATATTATCGCCGAAGGTGGATACAAGCCGGAACAAGTCTTTAATATGGATGAGACTGGCTTGTTTTGGAAGAGAATGCCGTCGCGAACTTTCCTGTTCAAAGAGGAAGCCAAAGCCTCTGGCTTTAAGGCATTCAAGGATCGCGTTACCCTCGTGATGTGTGGCAATGCTGCTGGATTTTTGTTAAAGCCGGGGCTTATTTACAAGTCGAAAAATCCTCGCGCTTTGAAAAATAAAAATAAGAATCTCCTTCCCGTGTACTGGATGCATAATCAAAAAGCATGGATTACGAAGATGCTGACCTCCAACTGGTTCCACCAGTGTTTTATCCCGCAAGTCAGCAAATATCTCGTAGAGAAGGGCTTGCCATTCAAGATCCTTCTCCTTATGGATAACGCTGGTGGACACGCAACTGACCTGTCGCATGAGGGCATTCAGGTTGAGTTCCTGCCACCCAACACCACGTCATTAATTCAACCGATGGACCAGGGGGTTATCAGGGCGTTCAAGGCCCTCTACACGAAGAATACCTTGGCGGACCTCGTTGCGTGTGTGGATGCTGCCCAAGATGACGAGGATGAAGATTTCAACTTGAAGGCGTACTGGCGGCAGTACACCATAGCCACGTGCCTGCAGAATATTCAGAAGGCACTTCAAGAGATGAAACCTGCAACCGTGAATGCGAGCTGGAAGAAGTTGTGGCCCGATATTGTTTACGACGACAAGGGATTTACTCCGTCGGAAATCCAACACTCTGCAATACGGAAATCTGTGCAGTTGGCTGCCATAATTGGAGGTGACGGGTTTGGCGACATGACGACTGAAGACGTCGACGAGTTGTTGGACTGCCATTCCCAGCCCCTAACTGACGCAGACCTCGAAGACCTGACGAAATCGGCAAGTGAGGAAGAGAGTGATACCCAGGAAGAGACCCAAGAAAATGTCGAAGAAACGGGCTTAACATTAGAACGGCTTGCCAAGTTCTGCAACCATATCAAGGAGGCGAAAGAAATTTTACAAGAGTGGGACGAGGATATGGTTCGCTCGATGCAATTCTCCAACAAGGTCGATGACATCATGACTCCCTACAGGATGCTCTTAGAGCGAAAAAAGAAGCAGCGGCAGCAACTTCCGATCACAATGTTTTCCAGCCTCGCAAAAAAGAGCCAGTTCCTCCTGCTAGTACGCCTTCGGAAGAAATTGAAGAAGTTGAAGAGGTGTCCCAGGAAAAGACACCTCCGTCTGAAGAGACGTAAAATACTATCATTGACTGCACAGTAGAACACATCATCAGCTTCATCATCATCATTTCTACTGTGCAGCAAATTCATCGCCATCACCATTCAAGTTTTTCTTCAACTTCTTTCGTGGTGAGTACAGTAACAATCTTTATTTTTTACTTTAAT
>NC_090739.1:35584362-35596862 GCF_036898095.1 Palaemon carinicauda | reverse complement strand
TATGCTTTTAGCAAAAACATTGGCTTTAGAAACGGCAAAGCTATATGCTCCCTGCAGCTTGAATTTCTAGCCAAGAACGAACGTCCTCACCCATGCCCAAAATCTTTCGAAATTGCTAACCTCTCTGATTTGATAGGTGAGGAGCTAGAGAAGGTTCTTTGTCCTGTTGGAGCACTAAGGTTCTATTTAGACAGGACTAAAGGTTTAAGAGGCAATTCAGAAGCTCTTTGGTGTGCAGTCAAAAAGCCTGCTTTTCCTATGTCTAGAAACGCCTTATCATATTTCATAAGACTTTTGATTAAAGAAGCTCACGCACACTGTGGTGAGGCAGACCTTAAGCTCCTGAAAGTTAAGACTCATGAAGTTAGAGCTGTGGCAACTTCTATAGCTTTTAAAGAAAATCGTTCTCTGCAAAGTTTTGGAGAAGTAATATGTATTCACATCACTTTATTTAAAAATGTGTCCAGACTCTTTATGAGGACTGCTACACTTTGGGTTCATTCGTAGCAGCGAATGCAGTAATAGGTGAAGGATCTACCACTACACTCCCTTAATCCCTAGTACCCTTTTCCCCTCTTGGAACTAGTATATATTTTTATGATTGGAGGAAATTGTTAGACAATCTCCCACAATCTTTAACTTAGTCAGGTAGTCATTTGTTGCTTGAGAGTGCCCGGAACAAGGGTATTAGTTGAGGTCCTGTCAACATAGAGGTTATTCACTGTTTGACAGCTCCTAGAGTTCTTCAGCTCCCTGGGTGGATCGCTGGTTCTCAAAGGACAGCAGACTTATTAATGCAGAGAACCATTGAAGTCGGCTTCCTTAATAGGTACGAACCCTTAAGCTAGTTTTGTTTTAAACTCTTAAGTGAAATTCCATTAATGTTGCTGACTCTGACCTGCCACCAAGGGTGTCAATCAGCTATTATATAACCAGCGGGTAAGTTTAAATGTTTAAAAATTATATTTTCATAATAAAGTAAATTTTTTAACATACTTACCTGCTGGTTATATAACTTAAAATCCCCCCCTCCTCCCCTCTAGAGACCTATGGGCATGAAAAATCTGATACTAGGAGGGATAGTTCGACCTAGCTCCGTGGTGGGGCTAGTGTATACCTGTCATATCTATGCGATTGCTGCGAGTTTTGAATTTCTGCCGTGGACAAAAGCATAAAGCTATTATTATATAACCAGCGGGTAAGTACAGTATGTTCAAAAATTTATTTTATGATGAAAATATTTTTTTTCTAAGTGTGTTATACATTGTATCTCTCTCTCTCTCTCTCTCTCTCTCTCTCTCTCTCTCTCTCTCTCTCTCTCTCTCTCTCTCTCTCTCTCTCTCCAATTTTATTTAGTGGTCATTTCTATTAGAACTTTTACCAATTTGTGAGCAATTATAAGATTTTTCTTATTGTTACTGAAAAAATTTTTATTCTTTTAAAAAGGGTGAAGTTTTCTATATTGGATCTCTCTCTCTCTCTCTCTCTCTCTCTCTCTCTCTCTCTCTCTCTCTCTCTCTCTCTCTCTCTCTCTCTCTCTCTCTCTCTCTCTCTCTCTCTCTTTTGTGATGGGGTATGATTTATTCGCTATAGTATTATCATCGAGTTACGAAAGCAGGAATTAATTACAAAGTTTGATGTGTAATTTAGTAATAGGATTAAAAGAGTATATACAGTATTTATATTTACAGTATTTTGGTTATTCCTTGTTGATAAAACTGGAGACTAAATTCAATACCATCTCATCTCCCCATCTGAGGATTCTTCAACCGTGAAGTTCACTATATAGTTTACTGATTAACTACCGATACCATTATGAAATATATATGCTGAAAATTTTCTTATATGCAGCTACCAAACCAGGAGGCACAGGACAAAATTTTGAAACAGGCCACCACTACATCCAATCAATGCTTTGCTCACCACTCAGGCTGCTTACCACATATGCATACTGTGTCATTTTCTTTGTGCCCAGCATTGACATACCCTCTCATTTCCTTGTGTTGTCTTCAGTCTTTTACCGCAGCTGTTGTATGGAGCCCGTGTGATAGGGTTATCCGTATGGACAAAGTAAGTTTACCAAATGATCATGTACTAACTAAAAATTGTCCCCCAAATGTGTTTCAAGTGAAGCGGGTGTTGGGCTAAAGGGTAAAAGGTCTCTTTAGGTGTTGTCCTCGGTACAGAAGGCAGAAATACATGATTTAATAGAGAAGGAGAAAAAGTTATATGTGAAATTTTTCCACAATTATGGGAAGAATGAATCTTTGATTCAGGAGAATTTTAAGAGGAAGGAGATATGATCAATCTATGGCCCCTTCTTCAGCTACTGACAAGGTTTCAGTGAAGACGGAGAGATCATTCAACATAAGATAAGATGTGTTTTGATAAAAGGCCTTAAGTCCCCATGAATATTTTTCGGGAAAAAGAAATTTAGCTCCTGAAGAAGAAATAAGCCCCTTTGGAGCAAGTAAAGGGATGGGTCAATAAATTTAAGAAAGGATATGATTTTATAAACATCAAAATTACCGGTGAATCTGCATCTCTCGATTTAAAAAGGAGCACGAGCATCTCAAGCAATATTTTCAAGAATTGGTAAAGAAGGTTATGGTAGCCTATTGAAAACCACCTTGTCTAGCAGTCTGTTGCATAGGAGTTCAAGACCCACTCAAGCTTAATAGTTTCAAGTAATGTCTGCAACCTCACTATCCTTGTGAGCTAGGGATAGGAGATTTCGGGGAGACAGTAGGTCAACCTGTTGAATCATCAGCAGCCATTGCCTGACTCTCCCTGGTCCATGCTTGACGGAAAGGGGCTGTGGACACTGATCATATTTTATATATGGTTAGTCTTCAGGACGTTGTCCTATTCCTTTGAATCTGCCATTCATGAGTGACCTTTAACCCATACAAAGCAAGTTTTCTGCTGTGACAACTTTTTTTTTTTTTTTTTTTTTTTTTTTTTTTTTTTTTTTTTTTTTTTTTTTTTTTTTGAATACCAAAGTTTGAGCTTGGGTTCAATGCATGGAAAGATTGGTAGACCTTGGTTCTCTGAGCCAATGTGGTGGTCCCTATGATAAAGCCATACATTGGGTATGGCCTGAAGGTTAAGAAGAAACATGCGCTACCCTTCTTCTGGCAACGCAATGCTAAAGCCAGGGTCACTGCTGTTCTGTTCAGGAAATGGTTTAACGATACTTCGTTCCTGAAGTAGATCATACCTGGACAAGGAAGGACTTTGTTTAAGGCACTGCTTATTGTCATCACTGCTCCTGGTCATCCTTAAGACATCGTTATGGAGAATCAGAGCATGTGTCAAATTTCTGCCACAAAACATAACCTCAGCTTTACTGTCTGTCAATGAGTTCATCTTTAAGTACTTTAAAGCTGCCTACACATCAGGTAAGAACATCATAGACTTATTACATGAAAATATAATGTAACTGTATCCTTAATGAAATAGCCTACTAATTGTGAAGGATATTTATATACAGTATATCTGTTTTTTAATGACCATAGTACTGTATAGATGTACGTATGTGCTGCAGTAGACTGCAGGACATGAGAAATCTGCTGTACCATGAAAAACGGGATTCAAAATCCCATTTTACATGCTGATGTAGATTGCCTCATCATATTGTTTTCTCCAATTCAGTTTATACATATGTACATATGTACACTAAAGTTACATCATACAAATACTGTACATTCATGTACTGTATACGATGATACTGTTAAAAATATTTATACTGATGATACTAATGTATAATATTCCATCTACCCATTGCAAGTCTTAAAGATACTGTAAGAAAGGCTTTAGAAGCAGAACCAAATATGAATGTAATGGATTGGTGCAAGTCATTTACTGTCTCCAATACCATTACGTTCATTAATGGAGTGGTGGACGAATTTCAGCTGCAGAAAGTTAACGTCTGTAAGATGAATGGTTTGTCTGCGGCTGTTTACGACTTGAAAGAATTTCCAGCAACAGATGGGCAAGTTGAAAGAATTGGAAGGGAAAAGACAACTCGGTGACAATGGACTGGACGTTTGTTAGATGAGGATGTTGAAAGAGGGGCATCAGGAAGAATTGATGAATGAGAATTCAGAAGAGTTCATTATATTGTTGTTAGAAGACAAGGAGGCATATGACGATGACTCAGAGCCCCATAATTGGACTTACGACAAATAAAGTTAGGTCTTTAGACTGTCCAATATTTTAATGTCAAAATAAAGAATATAACCCTCCTTTGGAACAGTCCATTAAAGTGATTAGAGGTATGTTATGTTGTTACCTCTGCAGCATTCATATAATGACAAGGCAAGCTCAATCATTGTCTTCTGCTGCCACCTCAGTACCATCAATGTCGTCTGATGCCAAGCCACAAATCTACTTCCTCTGCTCTCTGACTCACCGTCAACACCCCAATGTCATTATCACATACACTTTTGTCAGGTGACATGGATCTAGATGACCTTTGTGCTCTTTCATCAAATGTTTAGAGCCTACTGTGATGTATACACCATCTTCCCTCATTCATTGGTGTGGGCATGGGAAGAATGTCATTATCATCTCATCATCATCATCTACAGAGCATTGACAAGAAGAGTAGAGCTGTCGGTCAGTACCTGAGAAGCTTAGAATTAAAATTGAAATTTAAAAAAAAAACAGTAGTACATACTGTTACGTTACTGTAACACTTTTAATTAAACTTATACAGCACATGCTATTTGTACTGTGTACAGTAGTGTCTAGTGCATATTTTTACACTTCCAGTACACTTTGTGCATACATTTCAAAGTAACTATACAAGTACAGTACAATACTCTTGTACCGTAACTGTACAATATTGTACAGTATAATATTGTATACTTTAATGTAAATAGAAGTGTGTACATTTTAGCCTTGTATATCATAGTATGAGAAAAGAAATGATATTACTGTACTGCACATATACATATTGTGTATTTCTTTTAAGGGGTTTATTTTATAGAAGAAAATTTTCAAATGGCAATAGAGTTTAGGTCGCCTATTTTACGCATAATTTCACAATAGTGGTGGCTTTGAACCTAATGATCACAGATAATGAAGGCCTACTGTATAGATGTTTTGAAGTCCCAAAATTTTATTATATGATAATATTAGTTGCCAAATTTCTTCAGAATCAGTGTTTGTCTTGAGGACTGTAAGACATGCGATTAGAAAAGTGTGACAAGTATTATGGATTCTCAAAGATATTTGTTTGCATAAAGTACCCAAAATATTGTATAAAAAAAGAATATGATGGAGAGCTAGTTCTTTTGTGGGTTTTTATAAATGAAGATATCTAGAAAGTGTATTACGTGGACAGTATTTTAGACTAGGAACCACTTTAGAAAAGAAGTCTTTTAAAGATACAATAGTGAATTAACCATGTTTTAACCAAAGAAAATTTTGAAAAGTGCCCTGCACATGTACAGTACAGTATAGTTTTATTCATTGCTATATTTGTCTGACTGCGAATCCTTTTGGACTACAGTTGAATTTTCTGTTTCTGAAATTGTGAAGAGAAAATTGAATTTATGTATTAAATTAAAAATTGTAAAACTCCTAACAAATTACTTCTCATTCATATTGTATACAGTTATTGGTATTGGTAGCTATAGGATGAGTTTTAAGCAAAGGTTGTGTAACAAATAAAGTATGATTGCAATTTCCTTATGTTGAAGTTTATTTATTTTTACTGTATCATCAAATGAGTAAAATTATCTTCTCTTTCTGATTCAGATGGATGGTATTTTGCATTTTCCTTTTGGTCCCTCGGAACACATAATGCAACCTCAAGAATTATCTCAAGGAAATTTAGAATGGTTTATTCTTTACCTTCAGAAGGAAAAAATAGTCTTCTCATTCAAGGAAATGGTAAGGTTGGTGGTTCATATACATTTTGCCAAAAATTGAAGGATTAGTAGTAGTAAAGTATTGTAATCAGAAGCTAAATTTTGGACTTCCTTTTGTATCATACCAGGGTTTTTGTTTAGTATTTGAAACCAGCTTTTGGAATCAGCACTAAAGATGGGAAGGATGTAATGTTCTTTCTGGGATCCTATACCATCAGTATAGATTTAAATTTCTTTTGTTACATGAAGTTACATATAGTCATAGAGAATCTCATTTATAAACATGGTGGCGGTTTTATATTGTGTACTGTAATCCTTCAACGAATTGCCCTTCACCTACTGATCCCTTGGTATGTAGCGGATTTTTAAAAACATGTAAATCTATATCGTCAAGCCCTCTTTATATTGCTGGTTCTGCGGACAGATAAAATACATTTTTTCCAATTTTTTTTTTTTTTTTTTTTTTTTTTTTGAAAAGTCATTATTGGCATTAAGAATTAATAAGGTAAATCCAATTTAGCTTTTAAACTAGGCATACTATGTAAAAAAAAAAAAAAAAAGGAAATCAGACATGGGGTCCTTGGTAACATTTTTTTTTTATTATTATTGTTGCCATATGAAGGACTTTTTTTTTTATTATCATTGTATCATTGTCATATAGAGGAGGAGACAGACGAAAGCTGTTAGGTAATTTGTTGAAGGGGCAACGGTGGAAAGCTTGTGAAGAAGGAAAATTAGAAATGGATATGTTTGGGTAATGATGACTTAAAGTTCAGAGAAAAATGTGCCTCTAGGCTATATGCAGGTTACATATTACTCCAGCTAAAAATTGTACAATGGCAGCCTATCGGATGGGTACACTGGCTGGCGGGATTATTGCATTAGCATTGGTCGTTCCATAGGGCAATAATCTCCTGCCAGTGTGCCAAGCTGGGGAGCTCCATGCCTGCTATCCATCACCACTGCCATAACAACACATAAGTGAAACGTGAGAAACAACGTGGACGCCCTTCATGGGCTTGTATGAAACCAGGAGGTAGTGTTGCCATGTACATACTGTAATAACCTTTTCATCTATTTCCATGACCATCAAATTGTTTTATGGTATTACTATTATGTTCGGTTTACACTTTTTTCCAAAAACTACAGTCAGCGCGGATCGCTGTGTCCGGGCAGCATCCGCCATGCATTCAATTTGGTCCCCCGCTAAATATCAACGCTAATACACAATAAAAATCAATAGAAATTTAATTGAACACTCACCAATATCCCTGCTACTTGTCTATAGGGTAGCCTTTCCTCTTCCTGACCTCCAAAAGTCGTCGAGGAACACTATCGGCAAGGTTTTGGAGTATTTCGGCAGGTATTTCAGCCCACACTTTATGGAGCGCCGCCTTGAGAAGTGTGACGTTTGTCGTAATTTCTTTACGAAGCCGAGCTTTTGCAATCGCCCAAAGGTTCTCAATGGGTGAAATATCAGGACTTTGACCTGGCCAGTCAGTAATAAAGTCCACTTCGCTATTTTCTAGCCACTTTTTGACCTTCTTAGCCATGTGGCAAGGGGCACCGTCCTGCTGAAAAATTTCCGCTCCAGTAGCGGCAAAACAATCGGCTAAATTATCCTTTAAAATTTTCAGATACCGGTCAACATTAACCGTCACACCTTTAGGAAGAAAAACAAGCCTTGGGGCACCACCGTAGGCAAAAGTGCCCCATACCATAAGGGATGCTGGGTGCTTAACTGTCTTGGCCGTGAGATTAGGCTTAAGAGGGTCCGACCCCTTGCACCTCCAAACTTCTTTCCCGGCCGTTTCACTCACACAAAAGGTCGCTTCATCACTCCATAAAACACTTCGCCACTCCTCCAAGGTCCAATCCTTTTATGTCTTGGCAAAAGCAACCCTCCTCTTCATTTGTTTCTCGGTTAAAGCTGGCTTTTTTCTGGCAAGAACTTTCTCGTAGTCGAGGCGCTTCGACAGGTTTTCCTGGATCGTACGAACACTGACGTCGTTCAGCAATTTAGGGTTCTGTTCCTCCAGTTGCTTCGCTGTTAAGGTTGGATTTGCATCAAGGCTTCGTTTTAAAAGTAACAAAGTACGATCAGGGATCTTCGGGGGGGGGGGGGGGGGGGACCAGCATGGGAATGAGAAGGGATCTCGTCGCTACCCCCTTCCTTGAACTTTGCTACCAAGCGCCGCACTGTCCTCTCGCTTATGCCGGTGTTCTTAACAATTTCCTTCGTTTGAAGACCTAACTTATGACAAGTTTTCACTCTAACAATAACATCGTGACTTGTACGGGGTTTAGACATCACTAGGGGGGGTTTGTTACACAAAAATGCCACGCGAATTCACAAAAGAACGATTGCAACTCGGCCCTCTAAACGGAACACGACCTCACTTCACGGCTTCAAGAAATACACTGGCCACTTTCCACCCACGCAGATGAGTAGGTGATAACTTGGAGAAAAAGATGCCAATTAGTCAATAAGTCTCAGTCGATTTTTTACCCGATGATCGTGATGACTCCGAAAGACGCAGAACGAAGTGTCCGGCCGACTGGCCGGACACAGCGATCCGCGCTGATTGTAGTTTACGGCATACATACCAACTTCGTGTATAGTAGCAAAGTTTACAGTGCAATTATCTTGCATGGTATTTCTGTAACTTCATAAACCCTCCTAAATTTTGCAGTACATGAGGGGTTCGAGTTAATCCTGTAGTAATTTTAAATGTTCATTAAATCATAACATTGTACTGTACTGTACAGTCAGCCCCCACTTTTCGTGAGGGTTAGATAACAGAGACAGGTGTGAATTCGTGTGTCTTTGGTGCCCTAAGGTGGGATAACTCCTAACCTAACAACTCGCTGCACATTGCCTACACTCGGATAATTAATATACTAAGTACTGCCTAATATTGATTTTACTTAGTCTCTATCTCAATATTGTTGTTCCTGCAAGTGTTCGCCGTTTTCGTTCGGACGACTTGACTCTCAGCACACATAGCCTACATTTACCATAAACAACATTACTGTAATTCTGTACTGTATAATATGTATACAATTTAAGATTACAGTAATTAAGTGTATATATTATATACAACAACCACTAACCCTTTTCATACAAAGTTCTAAGCAGCAATTTTGAATATGACGCAATTCCTGAGGCAGCGTCTCTTTCGCAATACTCTACGAAAGCCTATTTCTACAGTAACGCGGTAATAATTTTTATCTCATCTTCTAGTTCAGTGGGCTAGAAAATTAAAAGGTAATGATGAAGGTAGCATTAGTAATGTTACTGTATAATCATTGTGTATTAGGAAAAATTTATTTTCTCATCCTCTTGTGTTGTTGTTAGGGTATTCTAATTGCATATTGTTCATTAATAGAGTGATTGACTCAAAATCATATAAAGGATTTTGAGTAAAGCAAAAAATTTATTTTTGGGTGATATGGCCATGTCATTCTGATGGAAGGTTCCTTTAGGCAGCTTTCTAAGGAATATTTAGCTACAGTGATACTCCCAGAGAATTAACTATAGGTCTCCAGAACTCTTAACTCCTGGCGCGAGTATCCTTAATATAACTTTAAGGATGTCGCATAAAATCAGGGGACGTATTTTTTGATACGACACATGGCAATCTTCACCCCGAATAGATTTTACTCTGAGGGGGAAGAGTGGCGAAATGAAGGAGAGCTGTTATCAAGGTTACCCGGTGGATCCCCTCCCTATACTACTACGGCGCACTATTCCTTGTTACATTTAAGCAGGAACAGTCGCAGATAGAGTAGTTTCGGGTGGGGTGATTCATTACATAGTTGTTTTACTCCTTTTGAAAGAAGGGAGGGTCCATCAGGACGACATGGCCATATCACCCAAAAATAGATTTTTCGCTTTGCTCAAAATCCATTTTTTGGGCTCAGCCATGTCGTCCTGATGAAAGTTTACCAGAGAATTACTTGAAAGTACTATATCTGTGGGTTTGTATAAGTGCCTTTTACTTTGAATGAGTTCCTTATATGGTCTCCTAGACCTTATATATATAACACTTACCCGTATTTGTCATATCCACTAAGTTTGGAACTAACTTAGGGCTTCCTGCCCCCTGCAGGGAAATTGTCGACTTTGACTATAAGGATTCAAAGTTTGTATTTCTGTTGGAACAACAGGGAAACCTTTTGAGATTACCAGGTTGTTCTTTTAGAAATTTTACCTACAAGATTTTATTTTAGGAAAAATAAAAAGCTCTGGATAATTTTATTCGTACTTGTAAGGGCGAAGAAGACGCAGATACATTTATAAAGGGATTTTGACGAAGGAAAAATCTATTTCTGGGCGAGGAACCTGTGTCCCCCAGTGAAATGCTACTTATAGCACCATTTCTAAGGCATAAATACTGCTAAATATACCAGAGAAAAAAAAGATGCATGGAATGCTTGGAATAAACCCAGCTCGCTCACTCTTTGAGTGTCGTTATAGTAACTGGGGCGTGTAAGAACCACGACCATAGGTCCCTTACCAGTTAGACCTCCTTCTTCAACATCCCACGGAACTACGAGGTGGTGTTTTACACTCGACTACTGCCTTCTACTACGACTATCCTCCCCTCACCCCTACCCCTCCCCATGCTCCCTCCCTCATTCCTCCTTAGCACCAGCGAAGGTTCAGATGTGTTTTTTCATAGCTCTGTGTTTTTAGTGTTGTTTGAAGATGTCAGACATTTTGGAGATCCCTGCTCCCAAGTTGAGTATTATAATTGTCTGTTTGGGATTTCTAGGTAGTGACACACGTTAATTTAATAATCGTGTTGGTTTTTATCTCAGCTGCTTTGTTTGACGATCCCTTACGGGTGTGTAGTTTATTTTCATTGACAAAATATAAAACAATTTGCAATGTATCAATGAAAAGAATCTATCCTGCATATTTGAATATCTTGGTATATATTTGTTTTATAACCTGTAAGGGAAGAATATACATATATCAGTACATTGGTAAATGCATGTTGGATATGCTTCAACGCTGCGTACAAATGTTCACACGGCACTGGTGTTATTGGTTAGATTCTTTACCTATATAGAACAGTCCATAAATCACCATAGAGATTTTTACTAAAAGTTATTACACTTTAAGGTGCTAACACCTGTCCACCCAATACACTGTCAAGTCCCAAAACAGTCCACTGTTCATCGCAGCACTAGACGACAGGTTTTATAACTCTACCTGTCGTCACCACAAAGTGTTTTATCTAGTGCACTTGCTTCACATGATGTTTATAGAAAAGACTGATCCAGAGGATGGCACTCTGCTAGCTGCTGCTAGCCCCAAGCTAAATGAGGAGGAGAGGAAGGAGTCAGGACATGCCTTTTGGTAGGTTCTATCCTGCATTCGTTTCATCAATGGGCTATGAATTCCATCGGTACCCCCTCTTGATGGAAAGGAAACAGTCTTGAACCAGTTTTACGGTACTTGTAAACCCTAGAAGGCCAGTGCAGCTCTGTCCTGGTCAAAGGGGTTGAAGAGTGCCAAACAAAATGCAGTATCCCAGACAACTGGTTCATCCTTCTTTCTCCGTTCCAGCTCATCCTCCAAGCTCCTCCCTCCTCCGTGTGTTTTTTAGAAGAGGTATTACGAAATCCTTGGAGAGTCTTCATCAACTTTGCCTCTCGACCACTCCATAGAAGCTCGGAGGACTTCAGGTTTCGTTCTCAGCCTCTTAGACTCTCAACCAGGAAAAGGTCGCTAATTACGCCAAGCAGGCAACTTTGTGGCTTGACTTCTGGTTGGGATCTTGAGACAACTGACTCGATCTAAGGATGTGTCTCAGGAGTCCTCCAGGAAGTATATGGAGACTTTTCCCGAGTACCAGACAGTACTCGGGCCATCGAGTTTCTCTCCCATCAGGTGGTGAACCTCTGGGCCAACATCATCTTGAAGAGGAGGGATACCATCATAGGAAGGTTCCATAGACAGCTCCCCCAGGCCGAGGTGGCAAGACTTAGGAACGCACCTTTTGAAGGTTGCTCTCTTTTCAACTCGAGGATGTCGAGTGGGTGGCAGAGAAGTGGAGGAAGTCCAGCCAGGACTCCCTCATCCTAAAGGTCTTGACAGCCAAGCCTTACACTTCTCAGCCTCAGCGGAAACCAGCTCTGAAACCGCCGGCAAAAAGGGCTAGAGACCCTAAACAACAGGGTCAAAAGGGTTCTTAACAGTCCTTTCGAGGAGAGAAGTCCTTTCGTGGAGGTAAAGGGAAGAGGGAATCTGGCCGAGGCAGACCCCAGCAGGACAGGCAGTCCTCCCATTTGTCCACCTGTGGGGGGATAACTGCAAAGCTGCTGGAAGAGGTATCTTCTTTACAGAGCTGAGGCCTGGCCAATCGTGGTGTTTTGTTCAGCGTATGGCATCCCATTCACACTCTCTCTCCTTCCACTAACTCGAGTGCCTCTTCCATCGATCTCATATGCGAAGGGGCAGAAGTCCAAACCATGTTGGCGAAGGGTGCTCTCCAAGAGTTCTTCGATGGGTTCCCAAGCTTCTACAGTCAACTTTTTCTTGTGAGAAAGGCGTCTTGAGGCTGGAGACCAGTCATCGACCTCTCAGCTCTGAACAAGTTTGTTGAATAC
>NC_090739.1:35561862-35579362 GCF_036898095.1 Palaemon carinicauda | reverse complement strand
TTACCCCAAACCAAATCACCACCAGTGTTGAAAGTGAACGGTCAGTATGTGACTGAAGCAAATAAAGTTAGCAATGCCCTGGCTGACCATTTTTCAAATGTATCATGCAAGTGTGTAGCATCTCCTGGTCACCAGTACAGAAGCATTAAAGAAAATTAAAATTTTAAATTTTGCAACAAGTAGGGAAGTCATATAATTCTCCTTTTACTGAAAGAGAATATGATTCCGCACTTGCTACTTGTAATGATACAGCCCCTGGACCCAATGGAATTCCATATGCAATGATTAAGCTTGTACATTTTAATACAAAGTTATTAATTTTAAGCATTATTAATAGAATATGGCATGATCATAGTTACCCAAGTGTTTGGGAACTATCCATTATTTTAGCTTTTTTAAAATCCGGTAAGGAAAAGTTTTTTAGCAGCAAACTTGCGACCTATGGCATTGACATCTTGTTTATGTAAAATCATGGAGATGGTCAATGCAAGGTTGATGTGGTATCTTGAAAGAAGGGTATTTTATCACCCATTCAATGTGTATTCAGAAAAATGCACTCGACTACCGATGTGTTGATACGACTTGAGTCCTCTATTTGTGAAGCCTTTGCTTCCTAACAGCACCATGTGACAGTCTTTTTTGACCTTGAAAAGGCATATGATACCACATGGAGATATGGTATACTTAAAACAATTCATGAATTAGGATTGAAAGGAGAGATACCATTATTTATTCAGTCATATCTCTCACATAGAGTTTTTCAAGTGAGAGTGGGGGAAACTCTATCAGAGAGTAAGTGTCAGGAAGGAGGAGTTCCTCAGGGTAGTGTGCTGAGTGTAACCTTGTTTGCACTAGCAATTAATGGGATATCCTCAGTCATTCCCCAGGATGTTCTCTCAACATTATTTGTGGATGATCTCGCTATATTATTTGCTGGAGCTAGAATTCCTACTATGCGAGCGGCATTTTTAGATTTATTTCAGAAGCAGGTCTTCTGAAAACTATTTAACTTTTATAATGACATCTTAACTTTTATGGTTTTAATGGAATTCTCTTTTATTTTTCATATATAGTAAATGCTATCATCATCAATGACCTTGGATATCAGAATGCCTGAAAACTTTCAATCAATCAATCTCCGAATTTGTCATTTTGTATGTATGAATTATTCTTGGAACAATTTAGTCCACCGCCAAAAATAACCATTCAACCCATACCGAAATGAATGTTTGCTGTGGCTTCTCTATGGCAGATATCAATATGAAAATTAGTATGGACAAAGTAAATATCCATCCCATAAATCCCTGAAAATTTCAATTAGATATGTAAAGTATTATAAGAGTAATTTATACTTACATACATATACCAAAGGCACTACCCCCAATTTTGGGGGGTAGCCGACAACAACAAGAAACAAAACAAAAAGGGGACCTCTACTCTCTACATTCCTCCAGCCTAACCAGGGACTCAGCCAAGTTCAGCTGGTACTGCTAGGGTGCCACAGCCCAACCTCCCACATTTCCACCACAGATGAAGCTTCATACTGCTGAGTCCCCTACTGCTGCTACCTCCGCGGTCATCTAAGGCACCGGAGGAAGCAGCAGGGCCTACCGGAACTGCGTCACAATCGCTCGCCATTCATTCCTATTTCTAGCACGCTCTCTTGCCTCTCTCACATCTATCCTCCTATCACCCAGAGCTTTCTTCACACCATCCATCCACCCAAACCTTGGCCTTCCTCTTGTACTTCTCCCATCAACTCTTGCATTCATCACCTTCTTTAGCAGACAGCCATTTTCCATTCTCTCAACATGGCCAAACCACCTCAACACATTCATATCCACTCTAGCCGCTAACTCATTTCTTACACCCGTTCTCACCCTCACCACTTCGTTCCTAACCCTATCTACTCGAGATACACCAGCCATACTCCTCAGACACTTCATCTCAAACACATTCAATTTCTGTCTCTCCATCACTTTCATTCCCCACAACTCCGATCCATACATCACAGTTGGTACAATCACTTTCTCATATAGAACTCTCTTTACATTCATGCCCAATCCTCTATTTTTTACTACTCCCTTAACTGCCCCCAACACTTTGCAACCTTCATTCACTCTCTGACGTACATCTGCTTCCACTCCACCATTTGCTGCCCCAAGTACTTAAACTGATCCACCTCCTCAAGTAACTCTCCATTCAACATGACATTCAACCTTGCACCACCTTCCCTTCTCGTACATCTCATAACCTTACTCTTACCCACATTAACTCTCAACTTCCTTCTCTCACACACCCTTCCAAATTCTGTCACTAGTCGGTCAAGCTTCTCTTCTGTGTCTGCTACCAGTACAGTATCATCCGCAAACAACAACTGATTTACCTCCCATTCATGATCATTCTCGCCTACCAGTTTTAATCCTCGTCCAAGCACTCTAGCATTCACCTCTCTCACCACTCCATCAACATACAAGTTAAACAACCACGGCGACATCACACATCCCTGTCTCAGCCCCACTCTCACCGGAAACCAATCGCTCACCTCATTTCCTATTCTAACACATGCTTTACTACCTGTGTAGAAACTTTTCATTGCTTGCAACAACCTTCCACCAACTCCATATAACCTCATCACATTCCACATTGCTTCCCTATCAACTCTATCATATGCTTTCTCCAGATCCATAAACGCAACATACACCTCCTTACCTTTTGCTAAATATTTCTCGCATATCTGCCTAACTGTAAAAATCTGATTCATACAACCCCTACCTCTTCTAAAACCACCCTGTACTTCCAAGATTGCATTCTCTGTTTTATCCTTAATCCTATTAATCAGTATTCTACCATACACTTTTCCAACTACACTCAACAAACTAATACCTCTTGAATTACAACACTCATGCACATCTCCCTTACCCTTATATAGTGGTACAATACATGCACAGACCCAATCTACTGGTACCATTGACAACAAAAAACACACATTAAACAATCTCACCAACCATTCAAGTACAGTCACACCCCCTTCCTTCAACATCTCAGCTTTCACACCATCCACACCCGATGCTTTTCCTACTCTCGTTTCATCTAGTGCTCTCCTCACTTCCTCTATTGTAATCTCTCTCTCATTCTCATCTCCCATCACTGGCACCTCAACACCTGGAACTGCAATTATATCTGCAGTAATTTATGTCGCCGCCGAAAATCCAGTGGATGTCAAAAAATGGCTACTGTGACTTTTCTATGGCAAGTATCAATACAAAAATTGGTATCAATGTAGTTCACAGAACACCCATCAAACCCTGCAGTTCCTCACTTAAAATTGTCTCTTACGAACAAAAGGGACAGCCAGGGCATGCCTCTAGCAGGTATGAAAATAGAAAATGGCAGAAACAAAGCTTGTATATATAAATAATCTCTTAAAATTTCATTTGAATATATTTATAGTTATAGGAGTTATTGACCCTGCCGCCAAAAATATCAGCTGCTCCCCCTCACCCGGGGATAATAATAAAAGGAAATGACAGGGCTATTGGTTG
Source organism: Palaemon carinicauda (assembly GCF_036898095.1). Taxonomy (NCBI): domain Eukaryota; kingdom Metazoa; phylum Arthropoda; class Malacostraca; order Decapoda; family Palaemonidae; genus Palaemon; species Palaemon carinicauda. The sequence continues at coordinate 35,575,817 of NC_090739.1, read as the reverse complement.
GGTGAGTTTTGTTTGCAAAAAAATATCACAAATTTTAAGTAATTTGTATTTTTCCTAACAATATTTACCGAGAAACACTTTCTAGGAGATTACTGGTAACTCCTCTCCGACGACCAGAGTTTTACGTAGTTTCCCCCTACTTCCATGATTTATACTGTCCTGAATAACGGGAGATAACATGACCTGGGGGCATTGCCCGATGAAGGTAGCGCGTCTTTGAGAAGCCATCGCCAGTAAGTTTTATGTAAGGAACAATACCACGAGGTCAGTGGGGCACTGCGGGGACGGTTGGGGGGGCCCTAACTCGAAAGTGTTTCTCGGTAAGTATTGTTAGGAAAAATACAAATTGCTTAAAATTTGTGATTTGTTCCGACACAGAGACTTACCTTGAAACACTTTCTAGGAGACTTACACCTTAGGAGTAGGGAGTGCCCTTAACCCCTGACCCCGATGGACAGTAGGGAAAACTACGTAAGAGACTCATTAAGTGTGATATAACACTTACCCTTCTGCAATATCTTCGTTGTGCTTGATATGGCGAATTTCCGTCTTGTGTAATGAGTGATATTTCTTGATGACGACTGACGGTACGAGAAAGTTAGAAAAGGGGGGAAAATAGAACTCGGCTCCTTGTGTCTAGATACTTTATGTTTCGCGATTGAGCCTGGGGCTTGAGCCGTCAAACCGAATGAAGGGCTGAGATGACCGGCCCGATAGAAAACCCGTCTAGGGACTTTCTCGTACAGTCCTTGAGATAATGTGCAGTGAAGGTCGACTGGTTGGACCAAGTTCCCGCTCGAAGAACCTGCGCTACTGACATGTTCTTTTCGAACGTTAGAGAGGTGCTAATGCCCCGAACATCGTGAGCCCTGGGTTTCCCCGGCGTAGGAAGACCTTGTTTTAAGTAGGGTTGCGTGATCACTTTCCTGAGCCAGAACGAAACCGTATTTTTGGATATGTTTTTCTTTGTTTTCCCCATGAGACTAAGAGATTCTTGATAGACGGGCGGAGGTTTGCCGTTCTCTTATGGTATTTCCTAATAATCCTGACCGGGCACTATTTTAGGTCCTCCGGGTTTCCTTTATTCGGGATTGCCGGAATAGAAAAGCTCTCAAACCTCGGATCCCACACCGAGGGGTTCTGAGTCTTGGCGACGAAGGATGTGACAAACTTAAAGGTTACTTCCTTCCATCCCCTAGTGTGTTCCACCTCGAATGACAGTCCGTGTAGCTCGCCCACCCTCTTAGCTGAGGCTAATGCTAGCAAGAAGACCGCCTTGAGCATGAGATTCTTGTCATCAATGTCCTTTAAGGGCTCGAATGGTGGTTTCCGTAACATATCTAGGACTCGCGCTAAGTCCCAACTCGGGATTCTTGGGGCGGAAGGGGGGCATGATTGTTCGAACGCTCAGATAAGCATGGAGATATGCCTGGAGGAGCCGAGATCTATGCCCTTGAGAAGAAAGACTTGACCCAGGGCCGCCCGAACTCCCTTGATCGCTGGGACTGACATGGCCAACTTGTCCCTGAGATGAACCATGAAGTCGGCTATCATGGGCACTGACGCTTCCAAAGGCTCTATCTTCTTGTCCCTGCACCACTTCACGAATACCGCCCACTTAGACTGGCAGACGGCTGTGGATGATTTCCTCAGGTACAGCGACATCCTCCTGGCTGTCTTGCCGGAGTACCCTTGCTTCTTCAGGAGCCGCTGGATAATCTCCAGGCGTGAAGACGAAGGGCTTGCGGGTTTCTGTGAAACCGCTGAAAGTGTGGCTGTTTTATTAGGTCTGACCTGTCGGGTAGAGGCCAAGGAGGTAGGACGGTGAGGTTCCTTAGGTCCGCGAGCCATTCTCTCTCCGGCCACCAAGGCGCTACCAAAGTCATCCTTAGGTTGGTTGCTGCCCTTACTCTGTTGAGGACCTGCCTTATCAGGGAGAAGGGGGGGAAGGCGTACACGTCCAGACCGTCCCACTTGTGCTGAAAGGCGTCTTCCATTGCCGCCTTCGGATCTGGGACGGGAGAACAAAATACGGGGAGTTGAGCGTTCAACCTTGTTGCAAACAGATCCATTACCGGGGATCCCCACATCTGTATAATGTAGCTTGCCACTTGTGGGTGTAGGGACCATTCTGTCGCTACCACTTGCCCCACTCTGCTGAGGCCGTCTGCTAGGACGTTGTTCTTCCCCGGAATGAACTTTGCCGTCAGGATGACGTCCTTCTGTTCCGCCCAGTTCAGGATTTGAAGGGCTAGTTCGCACAACTCCTTTGATCTCAGTCCCCCCTCCTTCTTCACGTAAGCCACCACCGTTGCATTGTCTGACATTAGGGCCACCGAATGCCCTCTCATGTCCTCCTCGAAGTGGTTGCAGGCTTCTTGGACCGCTCTCATTTCCATGATATTTATGTGTAGGGATTTCTCCCCCTCTGACCATGCCCCCTTCGCTGTCTTTTCCCGGAGATGGGCTCCCCACCCGTCCTTCGATGCGTCCGTGAAGAGAAGGACCTCCGGAGGTTGGGAGGACAGTGGCATCCCCCTTAGGGTGTTCGACCGATCCTGCCACCATTCCAAGGCCTTCCTGGACTCCTGAAGGAGAGGCACCACAATGTCCGGGGAACTTTTCTGGTTCCAGTGTTCTTTTAAGTTCCATTGAACCACCCTTAGGTTCTGTCTCCCGTGAGGTCCCAGCTTCTCTAGGGACACCAGGTGCCCTACCAACCTTTGCCAATCCTTCACTCTTCTGGGTCGACCCAGAAGGAAGGGCTGGAGCACTCGATCCAGGTTGTCCAGCCTTTCCGTGGCTGGGAATGCCTTGACCTGTAATGAATCCAGGACCATTCCCAGGTACGTCCTCCTGTTGGATGGGGTTAGCTGTGATTTCTCCAAGTTGACCACGATGCCCAGGGTCTTGCACAATTGAAGAAGATCTTCGCTCTGTTGTTTCAAGTCTTCCTTTGAGGATGGAAGGAGTAACCTGTCGTCCAGGTATCTGATGAGTCGAATGCCCCGTTCGTGGGCCCATATGGAGACCGTCGTAAAGACCCTCGTGAATACCTGGGGGGCTGTTGAAAGACCGAAGCACAGGGCCTTGAATTGTAACACCTGGGCACCCCACTTGACCCGGAGAAACTTCCTGCTCGACGGATGAATGGGCACTTGGAAGTAGGCGTCCTTGAGGTCTATAGAAATCATAAAGTCGCCCTCTCTCAAGGATGCCATGACCGTTCTTGGAGTGTCCATTTTGAAGGTTACTTTCCTGAGAAAGCTGTTGAGGGCTGACAGGTCTATTACAGGTCTCCACCCTCCTGTCGCTTTTTCCACTAGGAACAGGTGGCTGTAGAACCCCGGACCCGGGAATGTCACTGTTTCTAAGGCTCCCATCTGCAGCAACGTCGTGACTTCTTCGTCCAACGCTGCCCTCTTCGCCAGGTCCTTGGGCACCAACCAGTCCGCCTGTGTTGCTGGAACCAGGGGGGTGGGGTTGTCTTCCATGAAGGGGATCCTGTAGCCCTCTTTTAGTACTGTTACTGTCCACGGATCTGCTCCGTGGAGCTTCCATGCTTGCCAAGTGAGTCTGAGGTATCCCCCTACCTGAGGCTTGGGCAGGGGAGGGGGGCCTCCCATCTTATCTCCTACGGGAGGAACGGCCTGCTCGCCCCCTCCTGGAGGAGTAGAAAGAAGACCTATACGTTGAGGGGTTAGAAGATGAACCTCTTCGGGGGGGGCGTCTGTGGCTTCAGGGCAGGTAGCTCCCTCTTGTTGGCCAACTTCTCCACGACCTCTTCCGCCTTCTTCGTAGGAATAAGCTGCTCCCCCCAGATGGAGCAGGTCTTCAAGGGTTTTGCTTCCCTGTCGGGAATCTTAATGGGAAGGTTCTTGACTAGGGCGTCTCTTCTCCGGAGAATCCAGTTTGCGGAGAGAGCTAAAGACTGAAAGGTCAGGAATTTAAGGGCGCGGCTACCTGACCCCAGCAACTCATTCAGAGCCTCCCGTTTTGCAGGCTCCATGGAGTCTGTAGGAATCTGGGTGCCTACTAGCGTGGTGGCCCACCAATCCAGCCAGGAGGCCACATTAACTAAGTCCTTAGACATCTCCTCCATCATTGCCGACTCGGAAGGGGAGAAGAAGGTAGATGCTGCCGATGCCCTCCCGTCGGAGATGCCCTGGCACAGGATGTCTAGGGTTTCCTCGGTCTTGCAAGCACCGGTCGGCCTATTTTCCAAAGAGTAGTATTTCGTTTGCGACTTCAAACCCTGTAGGAGCTTTGCTGAGCTGTGACCCCTGCAGGAGTCGCTATTGCGGGATATGACCTTATCGATGTGAGTCCTTCCAATCCCCACGTTACTGGCCTCGGGAAGGGAGAGAGAGGACTTTTTCTGGGCGGGGACAGCTATGAACTTGTTCAGGCCGGAAGTCCAGGGTTCTTCCTCTTGAGTGGCGGGTTCTACAAGGTTGTTATAACCCCTAATTAAGGCAAGGACTCTCCTGTACGCGGAGTCCTCCGTCACCGATGACTCGCCCTCCCCTCCTTCCGACCGATGGGGCGAATCGTGATCTCGGTCTCCGCCGTGATGGCGGGGTCCACGGTTCCCTTTACCTTCGACGTCCGCCGTCTCTCTCCTCTTCGAGGCCTTTTTCGGTGAAACGGAGTCCTCCGTGAGATAGTTCGACGGAGGTGTCCTTCCCCTTCTGGGTTCTCTATGGGGGGGACCTGTCGAGGCTGCCCGGCCTAGACGACAGCCCCCTCCGCTGGGTGGAATAAGCGTCTCCAGGACGGGTCTTAGGCCTGCAAGATGTAGCCCTCCGCTCATCTGGTGATTCCCTGGCGCGGCACGTGGAGGCCCTTCTAGGGGGACTGTCTCCTGCCCGCTCAGGTGTCGAACTAATAGACCTGGAAAAGTCTTTAAAGTTGTTCCCTGGGACGAACACCCACGTCCCTTTCGGAGAGACTGGTCTCCTGCTTTTGGGTGTAGGGGAATGGGGACTCATCCTGTCCCGAGATCCTGTGGGAGACCGCGTAGGGGAGTTCCTCCGCACAGACCGATCTCTTTTCCACGTCCCTACCGGGGAGGTTGGTCTCCTGCTTTTGGGAGGAGGGGAACTGGGACTCACCCTGTCCCGAGATCTTGTGGGAGACCGCAAAGGGGAGTTCCTCCGCACCGACCGATCTCGTTTCCTCCTCTGTCGTCTCCTCCGTTTACTACTTGACGAATCTGAAGAGTCACGTCCTGACGAGTAAGACTTACCCCTGTATCGGGACCTAGCACGTGACTGCGTTTTCTTGGGGCTACGCCGTACCCCTGACGTAGAAGGAATGGGGAGACTCTCCTGTAACGAAGTCTTCGGCGGCAACCATCCCGACGGGCCCGCCAAACCGGGAAGGCCTCGCCCAGGCCTTCCTCCATGTCCAGTGGGGACCTCATCGGAGTCCTCGGTACGTCCCAAGCCAATGGATCTTCTTGCGGGGACTCCTCTCTGCCGACGCCGCCCTCCGTCGCTGATGCCCCTGGAACTTCCACCCAGGAACCTGACGAAGAAAAAGGGACACTATTAGACCACATAGGGTCCCCCGACGAGACATGGCCCCTATGAGAGAGAGCCACGTCCCCCGGACCCCCACTACACTCACTTACGGGCGCCTGAACTGCCTTGGCCGACGAAGGACCGCCCACAAATTCCCTCTCTTGGGAAAGCGGAGCCAACTGCCTGTTCTCCCTGGACTTACCTCGCCCCTTACTTTGGGTAGGGGAAGACGGTTGTACCCTACCTGACCCTTCTCCTGCTGAAGTCGCAGGGGAAGAAATGCTAGTCTTCCTAGGGGACTTCTTCGATGCCTTCTTCTTTTTGGTACGGAATTTAATCCACTGGACCTCGGGCCAATCGGCACATTCGGAACACTTGTCCGACGGCGAACAAGCTTTACCCCTACATGAGGTACACAACGTATGCGGGTCAATATCGGGTTTGGACAGAAAAGCCCCGCACGATCTACCGGCTCTAGGCCCAGGACAACGGCGAACGTGCTCCATAACGCAACACAAAGGGCCGTAGACACAAGCAAGCCAAAAAGGGAAAGCACTAAAACACTAGGAAAGCACTAAAACACTAGGAAAGCACAAGGGAGCGAAATCAAAAACACGTAGGTAAGGCACTAAACACACACTAAGAGATCCCGATCACGTGGGAAGCACGTGGAACCAAACACAAAGGGAATCGCACGGAGTATGAGGAGCGTCGTGAAGCACGTGTGCTCACGAACCGACCAGAAAACTTACTGGCGATGGCTTCTCAAAGACGCGCTACCTTCATCGGGCAATGCCCCTAGGTCATGTTATCTCCCGTTATTCAGGACAGTATAGAACATGGAAGTAGGGGGAAACTACGTAAAACTCTGGTCGTCGGAGAGGAGTTACCAGTAATCTCTTAGAAAGTATTTCAAGGTAAGTCTCTGTGTCGGAACAATTGGCATTTCACAAAATATCACTTATTAAGTTTGCGACAATGAAAAATATAGAAAATTATAGAAATGAAAAAAATATTCTTTAGATTTATTGTTTATACTTTGCTGTTCTTAAGCTATCGGGGATACCTTGAACTGAATACTTGTGATAACCAAGGAAATACAGTTCTGTCTCCTGTACTGTAATGCATTTGGTTTCAAGATTTCTATATATGAATTCCATGTATGTGTTCGATGTTCCGAGACTTCATGGCATTATCAGTCACTTTCAAATTAAATTTGTTCCTATTCATAACACAAATCTGAGACCTTTAATAGGAGTAACAATATTGTGAGATCTTTAATAGGAGTAGGATTTTAGCAAAGCTTGGACGACTGTCAAGCTTTAAATGAAGTGAACATAGGTGGCTGTCTGGTTGTTGGTAAGCCTAGCCCACCTGACTGGTAGTGCTACCTCCACTTTAACTTGCCATTTTAGACAGAGGTATTTCTCAATCTCTGGGTTTTGTTAGTGGACTGCATTTTCTTTTCAGATTGCTTGTTGTGTGCTTGATTGCTTTGCTGTTGATGATGTTGGCTCCATTGGCTGAAATGCGGCTGTGTTCTGGTAAATCCGGTTGGAGATGTGGCCTTTACATGAGTAAACCGGGTTATAGACCCTCATCATCTTTGTAACTTCTGCTGGGAACATGACTGTTAGCAGGTTTCCCCTGTCCTGGGTGTAGAGAGTAGCCTACTGTGTAGTGGGCTGAGTTTGCAAAGAAGAGAAAGAAGTCAGAGAGATTCTTCAGTGTCAGTCTTAGCAACACCGTAAACTGATGCCCAAGAAATGTTGAGCTTCTTCATCCTTCCTTCAGGTTCTAAGTTTACTATACATTCTTCTCCATCCAAGGCTCAGTCCGTCGGAGGAAGTAAGAAGAAAAAGGGAACCTATGGTCTTCCCTCAGGGAGTTTTTTCTTTTTTTAGCAAAGCAGGAGTATTGCCTTCCACTAGCGAAGATAATACCTTTCAACCTCATGCCAAAAGCTCTCCTGCCACTGTAATTGCTGAGAACTCCCACCTTGGGTCTATTCGAATGGGATTCACATGGCGCGTTATCTTGATGCTTGGTTGGTTGATTCTAATGTCCTCGAGGAGATCGTTGCTCCAGGATCTAGACAAACTTCTTGGCTTTTGTCATGATTGCGGATCATGATCATTTGTCGAAGGTTGAATCTTTTCCCCGAGAGATGTATGGAGTATCTGTTAATATTGATAGATATGGCAGCAGCTAGAATTTTCTTATCAGATAAACTTGTCAAAAGACTCGTAGAGGTAGCACAACCATTTGTGATTGTACAACAACTTCAAGTTTATCAGTGGCAAGGTCTCATAGACATCTTTTGTTGTTAGAGAAGCTCGTTTCTCACTGCGTCTCCACAAGAGGTCGGTTCAGTTGTGTCTGAAACTACACTAGTCTGGAGCCTCCAATCCAAAACTCATTCAAGTTCCAGTTGAATAAGAAATTGTGAGGGATCTCTGGTGGTGGCTGAATAATGAAAACTTTACCAAAGGATACTCGACTCACCACCTCAGTAGAAACTGCTATTCGCAGACCCATCCAAGGTGTTGTAGGGTGCACACCAGCCAGTTGGGATATAGAGACTTTTGCCCACCTAAGGATGAGTCCTTTATTAAAGGTTGAATGTTTCTTTTGGGTGTATGAAAAAATCACAAATTCTTTAATATATGCATATTTTTTCATAACCATACAAACCTGAGACCTTCAAGTTGCCTACATCAACTTTCACGTAAGTCCTAGGTCATAGTTCAAAGTGAAGATAACATTAGCAATTGAGCAGGCCGGGCTACCTGTTGCCCAACAACTTGCTGTGTTTACCTCGTTTAAAGGTTAATGGGCATTGCAGCTTTGCTGAAGTCATACTCCTATTATAGGTCTCAGGTTTGCATGGTTAGGAAAAATACTAATTCATTAGAATTTTTTTTTTTTATATCGAATAAGACTCGGTAGTGGGTAGTGTTGTCAGTGCACTCACACAATACACTGTAAGCATTGGTGAAATTCTTTACCTTATCCCATCACAGTGCATTGTAGGCATTACTAAAGGGTGTACGATGTCCCTTCAGCCCCTAGATATACTCACCTTTTGGCTTATACCTTAACCACCATTCCTGTAGCCTATCTTCCATCTTGCAGTCTAACCTCTTAAATTTTGCTTCATGATGCAACTTAAGCCATTTTGCCCAATATCATTGATTTCGGAAATCCAACAAATGACAATCTTATTACAGTATTTATTTATGTGCTGTATGCTCATTAAATTACTGTCGGTGACCTAGTAAAAGGATGATATTCTTACCTCTGTAATTTCTTGGTTTACTTCTGGTAACAACTGATCTGGGGGTGCGAATGTGAGACTTTGTAGTTGGGGACCCAGGAAGGGCAAAGAATCCAACCATAAATGGTCTGAATTCCTCTTCGTCATGAGCTCCAGTGATGCCCACCTCATGAAAGTGTCGTTCATGTCCTGCAATGAACAAAATCAAATTAGTGAGATCTATTGATGATTGATTGAATTTGTACAAGTGCTGATGTACTGCACATTTTTGTGTGTAAAAAAATAATGTTTTTGTACAAGGGAAAGGGAAGTGAGTGCAGGTTACAGTACTCTTCTCAGTGGTTATAGCCTCAGATAGATTAATATGGAAAGCAACAGGCTATCATATGAAAAATATTGATGGAATAAACTTGTAGACTTCAACATGAAGAAATAGTGGAGCTTGTGAAAGAACATGAATTCTGATAGTTGTCTTTGGAAGAACGAGGTCCCAGTATAGTTATTCCATAAGGGAGAAAAGGAAGTGGATGGGAAATGAGAAAGTTTAGATTGTCGTATAAAATGTACTCATATGTGAGAGTAGGTGACTGTGGGAAAATTTGTTGAGGCTGTGTTGTTCATATGACTGGGAGAAGAACAGGGCAAGGGTGTAAATAGGATTACAACAATTTCAGTGAGCATAGAAGATATTCTGACAGCTTAGGGTAGGGAATATCCTCTACTTTAGTTTACTCTCATATACATGTTGCTATCTTTATGTCTCTTGGTGTTACTCCCGATATTATTTATTCCATAGCTCTCTAAGTTGTAACTAGCTTCTGTTCTAAGGCTTTAGTAAGACTCAAACTTTCTGATGTTCAAGTTAATACTGGTAGGACCATCTCATTAAATGCTTTTCTTTTTAGAGAAAGTGGCATTTTACTCTTCATAATCTCATTTTGTTTAGATCTTCATCCCAAGCTTATCCTCCTCTTAATTTTGGTCTCATGTCCTGGGGAAACCATTATTGTCTGCCCTAAGTACTTATATTCATTAACAATATTCAGAGGTTCGTCCATAAACCTTATTTGTTGTCTCTGCATTTTTATTGAACATTATCTTAGTTTTAGTCATATTAATTTTCAGTCCTACATTTCTGTTTTCTCTATTCAAATCTTCTATCATCTGCAGTTACTTCCGTGTTTCACTAAACAAAACTATGTCATCTGTAAATCTGAAGTTGTTAAGGTATTCTTCATTAATATTAATTCATACATTTTCCCATATGCTCTTTGGTCATATTCGTTCTCTTGTACAGTTTTCGTTGAGTGGTAAAGTACTTGTGGTACAAATTACTCTAAGACTATTAGTCTAGGTTTCTCTATTTTTTCTTGTCTTTATAGCTATAATTTTTAAGGAAAAGACAGAATTAATTACTTTGCTGCTCCATTTATGCAACTTTTTCCAACAGTAGGCTACTTTCAGCCTGTAACTTGAGTCTATTCACGAAGTCTCAATTCCAGTGGGAGTACTAAAGACTTGCATTTGTAAAAAATCGTGGATTTTCATGCACATGAATGAATTCAGTGTGTTTTAAATCGTAGCTATCATCAAATAAACTCAAGAAATAGAAAGCCCTGGATACGATGTAATAACTGCCGAGATGATATTGGTCGAAAATGGAGACTCCCATAATACTTACCAAATTATTTTGTAGAATGTGGTGTGAAGAGGCAGAACATAATAAATGGGAATTAGGAGTGTTGGTGAAAATGGCAAAAAAAATTGAGATCTGATTGATTGCAATTATTACAGAGGCTTCACACATAATGTTAGCTGTCATGAAAAATATATAGTATGCTTATTTTAAAGATAATATAGAGAAAGATTGATGAAAAGATGAGAGATGAACAAGCAGGATTTAGAAAAAGTAGAAGTTGTGCTGACCAAATGGCCGTTTTAAGACATATTGTACAGGAATGTGTAGATTATAGAAATTCACTTTTGATGACATTAGTGGACTATGAAAAAACCTTTGATAGTTTGCACCAACACTTGCAGTGATAGTCTGCAAGATCATTTGGTATAATTGCACGTAGCATTCATGCCACATAGGATTTGTTAGTTTACGATGTGAGGAGGCCATCAAAATTTGATGTTGTTTGATGATAACTACCAGAGCAAACCATTATTTACTTAGTTCAGGAAGGGTAACAGAAAGTCGTAGACCATGGTTGGTCTCGGGGAAGATGAGCCATGAGAGGACTGGTGTTGTCACGTTGATGTTTACCCATCCATGCTCGGGCAGTGTCACCTCTGCCACTTCTTGTTCTGTTCTGCAAGAGAAATTGGAAGTCAGTTAAGGCCAAGTTGTGTTCAGGAGAGCCATGTACTAAGACTAGGTTAATTAAGAATTACTAGTAATGACAACGACAACAGATGGATTACCAAGTTAATATTACAGTAAATAAGTTTCGAAATTAAAACACAATACGAGAGAAACACAACACGAGAGAGAGAGAGAGAGAGAGAGAGAGAGAGAGAGAGAGAGAGAGAGAGTGTGTGTGTGTGTGTGTGTGTGTGTGTGTTGTGTTACAACGAGTAACAAGGATTTTCGATGTCTTAAAGAATTTTTAGTTCATCCGCAAAGACCCCATTTTCTCTTTAGTAGAGCAATTTAGTTATAAATATTTATAGAGTTCTTACGATCTTGTAACTTATTCTTGAACTTGTTTACCATGTTACTGTTTAATACATTTACTGGAAGTCTGTTAAATTGTTTTTATTTTGTAAGTTAAGAAATTAATCCGTCACCTCCGGACTGATTAGTGCTAAGTGCTATTTCATTGCCCAGCAGTGAGTAATGTGATTGTAGGTTACTATAACGTATGTGCATGACTTTACATTTCCCACAGTTGAAAGGCATTTGTCATTTTCTGGACCATTCTCCTAGCATCATTAGGTCCTCTCTTAGGCTTCTACGTCTTTAGCAGCATTAATGCCTAGTTTGGTATTGTCGGCAAATTGGGCTATTCTACTAGGTAATCCTAAATCTATGTCTTTAATGTAGATCAGAAATAGCAATGGGCCAAGGGCGGATCCTCGAGTTACTCCGCTTGTAACAGGTGCCCACTATGAAGCTTCTCCTTTGTTCTGTTTGTTAGCCAATCTTTGATCCATTCCGCTGGCTCGTCAATGATGCCTAGTGCTCTAATTTTGGCCATTAATTTTTTTTGAGGAACTTTGTCAAAAGCCTTTTGAAAGTCTAGGCATATGATGTCTGTTGCCTTGCTTTTGTCATAAATGCTAAACATGTGGAAAAATTCCAAAAGAGTTATCACACATGATCTCTTTTGTCTCAAACCATGTTGGTTGTCAATCAGAAGATTGTTTTTCTCTATATGTTGTACTATTGAATTCTATAATTGATTGAAAAATTTTGCAAGGCACTGAAGTTACACACAGGTTTGTAGTTGCCAGGTTCTTCTTTTGGTCCTTTCTTGTAGATTTTAGGAATATTTCATAGTTAAAATCCTTGTGGTGCCTTCCTTTTGTTGGCTGTTTCGGAACATTTTGTAAAAGTGTGGGGTTATCTCTTCTAGTTCTATAATCTGTCGTGGATGAATATCATCTGGACCTGGTGCCTTAGTCTTACCGAGTCTTTGTATTTTCTTTTTGACATCATCCATTGTAAGGGTGATTCTATTTAAAGGTTGTGACCCTTCATATTTGATAGCTGGTTCGGGGAGATTTGTTGATTCTTCTCTAGTGAATACAGTTAAACAGTTGTGAAATATGCATTCATCAGTTCGGTTTTTTCCAAATAATTTTTTATAAGATTACCCTCCGAGTCTCTTAATGGGATAATGTTGTTTTTGATTGGTGTTCTACTGTTTACATATGCAAAAAATTCTTTTGGGTTTCATTTACTAGCTGAAGCCACTCTTTCTCTTCATTGATCTTGGCCTTTCTAACTAGTTTATCTACTTGTCGGCCTAACTTTTTGTGCTCGGAAATTTCATGAATTGATTTATGTTTCCTGTCTTTACTTTTTATTGCATCGGCTCTTTCTTTGTTGAACCACTTAGGTTCTGGAGTTCCATTTAGTAAAATGTTTGCATATGGTATACATTTATCCCTTTTTCTCTGTAATTTCTTACAAAGGCGTACCGTTGTGTATCTATGTTCCCTGTTTTTCTGTATTCTAAATTCTTGGTGTATTCCTTCAGTTTTATCCAGTTACTACATCTGTAGCCTATTTTTTTTTTTAAATTTTCCTTTCTTTTAGATGAGAAATATTTACTTGAAACTTAAACTATTTTGTGGTCACTTTGGCCAGTATTTTCCTTCTGAAACACTGGGTCCTAAATTTTGTTCTGTTGTTAGCACAATATCTAGTATGTTGTTTCCCCTAGTTGTTTTATCGTCCCACTAATGGAGGAATTCATTGTTGACAAATTTTAGTATCCTTTGTCGCTCTGTGTTTGATGTAGATTTCATAGTGTTCCAGTTTACTGCTGCATTGAAGTCTCCCATTTGGTTAGCTAGCTTATTGTTAACTTCTTGTCCAAGTTGATCATACAGCTCTTCGTCCTGTTGTGTTTGATATGGTGGTCTGTATATTACTAGTATGGACATGTGTTTTCCTATGATGTTAATATTTGCACCTGACACGTCACATCCGGTTTCTAGTATGATTTCTATGGGGTTTAAGTGGTTTTTAACAGAGAGCTTTACCCCTCACCATTTTTGATAAGACAATCCTTCCGGAAAAGCTTGAAATCAGGGATTGCATATTCTCCAATAAAATCCTTTTTTTTCTTTTTTTTTTCCTCGAATCCAGGTCTCGGTAATGCCTATGGCATGTAGTTCCTCACTAGATAACATTGCCCTGAAGTTTCTGACTGACTGAGCATTGAATTGTGCCACTGAAGAAATTTTCTATCTTTTCTCTCTTCCTCTATTGCTTTGCTAGTTCCTCTGATTTACTAGTGTTTTAGTTTTACCTTTATCTGCATTATCTAAGTTTTCTGCCAATTTTCCTCTATTTGTTGGAGGATTTTCTAATTGCTCAGTTTTTTCTTGGTCTACTGTGTACAAGTAATTGTACAGACTGAGATTAAGTTGGTTTCCGTATACTCTCTTGCCTTCTTCACTGAAGTGTATTCAATCTC
>NC_090739.1:35544362-35554362 GCF_036898095.1 Palaemon carinicauda | reverse complement strand
TTGCTTTTACATTTAGTGGAACAGATTATGACAACATTTCATAAGAATCTTTCTCTCAATGATACAAGTACCTAATTTGGCATAAATAATGTTCAGAATGTACTTTCTAATTAAAGTACGTTATCCACCTGAAAATCCAGGATGGCCACCTCGTCAAATGCAGAAGAAATGGTTTTCGAAGTAGAACTTGAATGTACTGAAATGTGTTAATGATCCAAACATGAAAGTGAATGTATTTTGAGAGGAATAACCCATTGGTGTTAATTGAATTCCAATATGGTTGCCTGTTTTCAAAATGGAAGACATTGTGACTTAAAATTAACATTTCGAAAGTTGTTTGATCACAGGTATTGCATCAAGTTGAAGGGCAACATGCGTGATCATTTAATGAAATGTTGTAGTCAGGCGCCATTGTTTTGTATTATTTTATATGAGTGATGTCAAAGCACAACTTGGACACACTGGGGATATCACTGCTGTGAGACTCGGCATGGGGTTCAGTTCGGCTACAGTTGTAGCTTACTAACTGTTGTAGTGGTGTACCAAATGTAGTTGTAGTATACTTTAGTATTCCAAATACTATCTAATAAGCCCTGTATGTATTTCAACTAGAAGTTTAATTATTCGTAGTATTTTAGTTAGATAATCGCACCTAAATTGACAGGATGTGCCAGTGCAGGAGAGCTGAGCCAAGGGTAACGGGGCTTTAGTTACTTGGATTGTGTACAGATTACATGGGACTTAAATGGCCCTAGATGGTGTCTGGACCAGAAGTTAGCCAGTTAGTCAACCAATATGAGTTGGCGTCTCAGCTCAAAGTAGCAAATGAAGATGTCAGGCATCAAGCGCAAACCAATCAATCTCAAAAGCCCTGCATTAACAAGGTCCAGAAGTTGTTTGGTGTGATGAAGAATCTAGACATCCTCTCCAGGAAGAGTCCAAAGATCTGCACACATTGGAAACAAAAACCATCGCACATTCCAGTGCTGCTGAGCTTGTAAGAGCTCACTTTGAGAAAGGTCAAGTTGCCTAAAGAGACTTTGTCGATGGTCCGGGGGATGAGGCTTCCTTATATAGGCCTATTAAAAAGAACAAGTTGACTTTTCACCTAGAGCCAGCTACAGCTTCCAGTGACATGAAGAAGCAAGTAATCAAAGATAACTGTTGTCTATTCAAGCTCCTCTGTATATCTTGACAATTACGAGAGTTTGATCTGCTCGAGTTCTTTGAGCATGAGAATTAGTTTTTCCATTTAGCACTCTGGTCAGAAGTCACAGCTTGCAAACATTCTGGAAGCTATCATTACTTCTCGTGACACACAACCAGAATGTGATGCTGTTATTGTTAAGGGCTCTTTTCTTGTGTATTCATTGTCTCCAAAGACAAAGTCCTTTGAGGAATACACTGTCCAAAATGTCAATTCTCTCTCCTCTTTATATCTTGCCAATTATGAGAATGAGATCTGCTCGAGTTCTTTGAGCATGAGAATCAGTCTTTCCCTGTAGCACTGCGTGACACAGGAAAATTACACTGGTCAGAAGTCACAGCTTGCAAATATTCTGAAGCTAACTTTACTTCTCTTGACGCACAACCAAAATGTAATACTGTTATCGTTGATGGTTCTTTTCTTGTGTATTCATTGTCTCCAAAGACATCAAAGTCCTTTGAGGAATATGCTGTCCAAGATGTAGTTCCAAAAAATTCAGACATACTCATTAAAGTAGGAGCAAACAGACATTGTTTCTGATCCCTATTGGACTTCAAGCCTGAAGGCTGGAACAAGGTTAAAGAGAGGTAAGGGGGAGCAACATAAGAGTGACAGAAAAAATAAATTACCACCTAACTGGAAAAACTTCTTGTGAGAAAACGACAATAAGACTGAGCTCTTTGGGTTCCTAGCTGACAAGATGGTGACCCTATGTCCTGACAATGTCGTAGTTGTGACCAAAGGAGATGAGGCTCTTTCAAGCAAACCCATCAGCCTCGAAAGTGTAAGTCCTTGCAACCACGAAGAAGCTAGCACCAGAATCTTCAGAGATGCTCTAAATACAGCCAATCTGCATTGGCTGTTGGTTAAGGCATGCGACACCGATGTTCTTACTGTTGCATTTGGTGTTTTTGTGACTTCCGGATCCAGGCTTGGAAATGATTTGTGTAGAATTTGGCCATGATCAGTTCATTAGGTGGTTGCTAATTCATGATATGGTGGTGAATCTTGGTTGAGAGAAATCCAGTAGCACGTTCTTTGATAGCTTCAGTGGCTGTGATGATGTCAACGTTTCGTGGTAAAGACAAGAAAACTGCATGGCAAGCATGAGAAGCTTGCCCTGAAGTGATCCCTGTCTTAAAAAAAGTTCAGTCTATACCTATCTATCAGATTGGATGCAGTCCTCAACATCCTTGAGAAATTTGTCATCATTATTTATGGCAAGGGTAGTTCTACAAACACAGTTAATGAAGCAAGACTGGACTTATTTGCTTGGAAGCAAGGGTTTTATGATGACATTCCACAGACAAACATGTCCCTTGTTTAGCATGTGAAATGATCTGCCTTCCAGGCTCCCAGCATATCTATTGCTTCCACCTCAAGTGTACTGAGTTGTGTGTGTGCAAATATTAGGACTGAACAAAACCCAATTAAAGCTGTATGTCAACAGCAAGTAGTTTCCCGACTAAAACAGCGGACAAGTCTTATCAGTTTTTATAACATCGTTTGTAAAACACAGACTCAAAGTTAGCATTACTCTTATCATCATCATAATTTCCTTCTACGCGTATTGACGCAAAAGGCCTTGATTAGATTTTTCCAGTTATATCTATCATGGTGCTTTTAATTTTGATAATTCCCCATTCATCTTCCCCCTAATTCCCGCTATATAGTTCTCAGCCATGTAGGCCTGGGTCTTCCAACTCTTCTAGTGCCTTATGGGGCCCAGTTAAACGTTTGGTCACCTAATCTCTCTTGGGGAGTGCGAAGAGCATGCCCAAAAAATCTCCATCTACCCCTCACTGTGATCTCCTCCATATATTGCGCTTGAGTAATTTCTCTTATTGTTTAATTTCTAATCATGTTCTGCCATTTAACTCTCAATATTCTTCTGAGGGCTTTGTTCTCAAAATCTACTAAATCTGTTGGAGATTGTTTCATTGTCATACCATGACTCAATGTCCACACTGTAACACAGATCTCATTAAACTTATATATAGCTTAATTTTTGTATGTAATTTCAGGCGATTTGATGGACTGATTTGCTTTTTTCGATCTTTCATTAAACTCCAAAGATCTGATATTAGAGATCAGTATCTAAATACTCAAGATAAGATTCTTCACCTTTAATTTTATCTCCCTCCAATAATATTTCATCTTCCGTTGCATATTCCGTTGTCTTCATATGGCTTCCTTCGAATACTCTATATATTGGCCTATTGTAATCCTCATTGTATTATAATATTCAATAATTTTGATGTTATAAATGCAGAATTGGATTTCTTACACAGAAAAACATATATTGCGATGTATAGACCATAAAAATAGGATAGTTAAACAAAATACTGTTCAAAACATCTTTTAAAACCGCTTTGAATGCCAGTCATCTTGAAAAATGGCGGCCATTTTTTTATTTTTCAAGTAGTTAACGTACATTTCTAAGAAAGTAGGATGTGAAGGAATTGTGTGCCAAATTGATGCTTTTATTACCAATTGAAAGATTATTTCAGCAATCTGCCCCAGTATTGTTGAATATATACATTTCTTATTTGCTCTCAAGCACATACTACTGTAATCAAACAAATTTCGGAATTAAGATGAAAGAGATATTTAAGGAGACAGGTGTTGGAAAATATAAGTGAAGAAACAATTTTATTGTGTTGAATTTGAACCTAAGAGAAAAATGCAAAAAGTTTTAAAAGTAGTTTGCGAAGGTAGAAGGACCATATGAGGTTGTGGTTAAAATGTTTGTGCAAGAAGACGGGTGAGTGTGTTCAGATACTTTCTTCAAGGTTAGAGAAGGCAGGGGGAGAATGGCTGTGTGAAAGGTGTCTTCGTGGACATGGTTAGACATAAATTCAGAGATGGGTTGAATCAAAAGCAGGACAAAAAGAGTTCTAGTAGGTTTCTTAAGCAATTACTGGTATATAAAGGATTTCGACTGAATTTTTCAATGTGATTCTCTCTCTCTCTCTCTCTCTCTCTCTCTCTCTCCTCTCTCTCTCCTCTCTCTCTCTCTCTTCTCTCTCTCTCTCTCTATATATATATAATTTATATACACACACACACACACACATATATATATATATATATATATATATATATATATATATATATATATATATATATATATATATATATACACATACATACATAGCCTACATACATATATACACATTTATGATTTTTAATCATATGCACATACACTCGCTCATGCACACACACAATCATATATATATATATATATATATATATATATATATATATATATATATATATATATATATACATACATTAACTTGTATATATATATTATACATATAGATCTCACTTTTAGTAGCCAAGTTACAAAACTGCAGTAGTTGGAAAAAAGCAGGATGCTAAAAATCTCCTAAGGCTTCCAGCAGGGAAGCCATCCCAGTGTGGAAAGGAAATAGAGATAACGAATGGTATACTGTAGGTAGTGGGTTGGCCTGGGCACCAGCTACCCGTTGCGAGACAGTACTATATTGGATCCCTGTATCTGCTGACGGCTTATTTTTTATTTTTATTTTTTTTTTTCATTTGTCTACACATACAACGAATAATCTGGCCTAAGTTTCCATATTCTCCTCAGTCCTCACACACCCTGACAACACTTGAGATTAACAAAAAAAATTTTCTGCGTTCAAGGGGTTAACTACTGCATTGTAATTGTTCAGTGGCTACTTTCATCTTGGTAAGGGTAGGAGAGACTTTAGTCATGGTAAACAGCTCTTCTAGGAGGACACTCCAAAATCAAACCATGGATCTTTAGTCTTTGGTAGTGCCCATAGCCTCTGTACCATGGTCTTGCACTGTGTGGGGTTAGAGTTCTCTTGCTTGAGGGTACACTCGGGCACACCTATTCTGTAATTTTTCTTCCTCTGTTTTTTTTTTCTTGAAGTTTTTAGTTTAAATATTAAAGATCTAATTTTGTTGTTGTTAGTGTCCTTAAAATATTTTATTCTAGATATTCATTACTTCTCGTAGTTTGTTTATTTCGTTGTTTCCTTTTACTCACTGGGTTATTTTCCCCTGTTGGAGCCCTTGGGCATATAGCTTACAGTTTTTCCAACTAGGGTTGTAGCTTAGCTTGTAATAATAATAATAGTAATGATGATAATATATGAGAAATATTAGAGAAAATATAGAATGTATTAAGATACATAACTCCGTTAAATTAGATTATCCATGTTTAAACTATTAAACAAAAAAGTATTTGTAACAAGTTTGAACTTCTGAAGTTCCGCGATTCAACTGGAAAATAGGAAGGTCATTGCACAATCTGGTCATAGTGGGAATAAAACTTCTTGATTACTGTATAATATTGAGCCTTATGATGGAGGAGGCAAGACTCAAGAATTAATTCTTAATACTGTATACTTAGTAATCCGTACAAGAAGGTACTACATGGAAGATCTGAATACAAAGGATGGTTAGAACTATGAAAAATCTGTGCATCATGCACAAAAGTACTAGTTGAACGACGGTGCCTGAAATTGATATCCCAGTTAGGGATGAGGAATTTAAGAGACTGCAAGTTTCGTCCAACAAATTAAGATGAGAGGCAGCTGCTGAAGAAAAATACCAAAAACTGAGAATAAAAGATTTAAAAACATTTGAGAATTGATTGATCACCAAAAATCTTAAAAGACTTTCTCAATATGCCATTATTTTGCGTACTAAAAGTAGAAACACAACGAATGTGCCTTTAAAAGTAAAGTCAAAATTAAGGAACACCTAAAATCATGAATGAATTTGTACAGTATAAAGGGACACAGTAATACAAAAATCTGTATGTCAATGAGCCACTGTCCTCAACCTACTTAAAATCAGACTTTTAGTGCCATTACAATTCAACTTTACCCCCCCCCCCCGGCATAATTTGCATCATGATCTATTGATGGATTCGGTAACCGCAGGTCTACAATCAGGAAATTGATTTGTTGCAAAAAGATTAGCATCAATGGCATTAGCAACGAGCTTGTTTTTTTATGTCAAACCACACATAAAAAGTAAAGGTCGTGGAACACCCTTAGGAACGCTAGATATTGTATTCCCATGGTCACTATGATGCTCATCGTCAATTACTACTATTTGTAGTTTTTAACTTAAAAATTCTCCAGTGAACCTAAAAACAAACTGGCCTACTCCAATCTTTTTAAGTTTGAAAACAATGGACTCTATTAAAACAGTCAAAGGTAGCACTAAACCAAAGACACGAATGAATTTCGAGACCACAATCAAGGGATTTCTACATAATGTTAGAAATTGTAGGAAGGGTATCAAATGTTCCAAGTTCTTTGCGAAAGACTAACTGCAAATTAAGGAACAGATGATTACCTTCAGCATAACTATTTTAGGTGTTTGCCTAAAGACTAAAAAGCTTTAGATAATATGAGTTTTTTTTTTTAAATAGTTTTGTGATGAGGTGGGTTACAGCTACAATAAACACAGTTACTTAATGAAGTAATATTACCAGTTTCTCCAATAGGTGCAAAAAGAACCTATTCCAGCTAACTAGAGAAAAATAACATAACATAGGAGCTAAGAAATTAGCTTTCTTTATAAAAATAAAAGACTATGGAAAAGATATCCTTTGGGTCTACACCTCCTTAAACATCAGGGTCAAATGGGCGTTTTAATTTCACGGGATCGTGAAAGCAGGAATGAAAGAGATTGAGTTGCTCATTACTCTGCTTACTGTCAAATACATCAGCCAAAAGAATTGACCTTTGTTTTGGATGGTAAGTGACAGAGACAGCTGGTTCAAGCAAAGGAGGATCTGTCAAGTATACATTAAAAGTGTGGATTTAGCGATAACCCACCATATATGTTTTTGGGTTGTACCACTAAGGGTTTCTTTCGTGATCAAATTGTATTCCTTTTTAGTTGAAGCTCAAACCCTTTGAGCAAATAACTCTTAAGTGAGTGAATTTATCACATGTCAAATCTGATCTATTACTTTCCAAAGATTATAAGCCACCTCTTTCGCTAAATAAGCACGTCTACAATCACCCATTAATTAGGGTTTGTCCTTTATTCTGGAACTTGAGACTTGAATAGAAATATGGCCGTCAATTATGTTGACCAGATTTTCATTTAAGAGAACAGGCCTAAACCTTTATTGTAATCGAGACCAATTTAAATGCAAAAGATCACTCAAAATGGTATTACGGTCTGCTAGAGATTTTATATACGTCGTACAGGAGTATAACATATGGACCGAGTGCTCGGTCTTAATTATCAAGAAACCAAGTCATAATTAGACGTCCAAACTGTATGTATATATATATATATATATATATATATATATATATATATATATATATATATATATATATATATATATATATATATTAATGTGTGTGTATTTCTAAATTTCCATCTCTCTCTCTCTCTCTCTCTCTCTCCCTATATATATATATATATATATATATACAGTATATATATATATATATATATATATATATATATATATATATATATATATATATATGTATATATATATGTATATATATATATATATATATATATATATATATAAACATGTACGTATGTATGTATATATATATGTTATATATACATGCATACATACATACTTATCCACATACATACATACATTTGTATGTGTGTATGAGGCTTAAATGGCTGCGTAAGCGTTACATAGCAGTCTCAAAAAAATAAATTGTGCGTCCGATGTACTCTATCACAAGAAGTTTAAAACAGTTATACAGGCAGAGTATTTCAATGTTATTTAAAATCAATGAATAATCGTAATTAGAGCGCTCATTCATACGTAAATTAGAAAAAAAAAGTTGGAGAGAAAATCAACAATTGATTTCAAATTGAAAATATCTTAACAATCGATGTCAAGCAAAATCAAACAATAGCAAGCTAATACTGTTATATATGTGGTTTGATTTATCACTTAATTCATAAAGCTAACATTTTTAATTTTATAAAGCTAACATTTTTAATTCTTTGCAGATAGGAAGTAAATATACTGAAATGCGTGTAGCTGTGTAATCTCTCTCTCTCTCTCTCTCTCTCTCTCTCTCTCTCTCTCTCTCTCTCTCTCTCTCTCTCTCTCTCTCTCATAACCGAGGAACCCTCATTTGATGGGTTTCTTTTGTTTCATCCAGAATACCTCTGAGCGATTTCTGTATCCGATTATTGTTAATCATAGATTTGTGAGGCGAAAGAAAAAATAGGG
Source organism: Palaemon carinicauda (assembly GCF_036898095.1). Lineage (NCBI taxonomy): Eukaryota > Metazoa > Arthropoda > Malacostraca > Decapoda > Palaemonidae > Palaemon > Palaemon carinicauda. The sequence continues at coordinate 35,545,918 of NC_090739.1, read as the reverse complement.
CAGACGTTAGGTTTTGGAAGTTTGTCATTACAAAAGGACAAAGACCGTAAGGACTTTGACGATGCAATCTTCATTCCGTCGGTATGAAATATTTTGTAAGTATCCTTCTCTCTAAATTGTATATATATATATATATATATATATATATATATATATATATATATATATAATGTATATATATGTATATATGTAGTATATTGTATATAATATATATCATCATCATCATCTCGTCCTATGCCTATTGACGCAAAGGGTCTCGATTAGATTTCGCCACTCGTCTCTAACTTGAGCTTTTAAAGCAATACTTCTCCATTCATGATCATCTACTTCACGCTTCATAGTATTAAGCCATGTAGGCCTGGTTCTTCCAACTCTTCTCTATATTGTATATATAAGCTCCCAATCTTTTTAGAGTATAGATATATATAAATCATATCTAATGTGTTAAAGCTCTATTTTATCAGCATTGTTTATTCTGCAGTAACGTACATAAGTGGTATCGTATTTAAAGAGGCATGTGTCATTTGCTCACATAATTCTAATCTTTATTTTCGTATCGAATATTTGGATATTTGGACTCGTAATTCAAATGAAAATCAAGAATGTTGTCATTTATGACTTAGATATGTAGGCTTTTGTATCAAGCATTGGGACTGAATAAATAAATTATGACACCGTGACCTGAAATTATAGATGGCCATCAATAATTGTTTGACCAAATATTTTTTATTCTAGTCATAAACAATTTTAGATTTTCGTCTATTTACTGTATCGTATTAGCTCCTTTTTAAGATTTTGTTATAAACAGTCCTGTAGTTATGAAGTGTAATGTAATATAAAAAAAAAAAAAAACAGTACCTATTGTTTGATGTCTTAAAGCACATTTAAACATCGGACACGAATATAAAAAGACCAACATCTATTTTAGGCCTCTGCTTAGGTCTTGTCAAGGATCCACCAACCTCTGTTGACGAATGTGATGATGGTATCGGCAGCAGTGACAGTTCTACGGTGGACGTCATCCATGAGGGCGGAGGTGGCCTGTCCATGCTCGTCAAGGTTATCGTAGACCCTCCTTAGCCACTTCGGCGCCGAAGCGTGGGATTGATGTTCCTTGCTGTGGTGATGGTGACGTCCGATGAGAGCCGGGGGCGCGGGCAACTTCAGCAGATCTAGCATGTCACGGGCGAGTTCCGCAGCTTCTTCAGAGTCGAGGCGGTCAGCCAATACAGTCTTCCCGTGGCCATCGTCCATCCACACGCCCACACCTCTGGTATGGGTTCTGCCGTGACCCCACACCGTGGCCGTCACGGAACCCAGGATTAAAATAAGCAGTCTGACGTTCCTCATTATGTCTGTGAACGGTTCTCTATTCCCCCAAAAACGTCTGATGCAATGCACCTTCCCCTGCCTTGTCCTTCGTTATTCAAAGACGCAGTTTCTTTATTCACAACACTGTTGACATCTCAGAGATTTCACTTAGGCCACATCACCTCATTGTCCCTCACCCCAAACGAATCGAGGGACTTTCACAAACTCAAGTGGACGCTTGTCCA
>NC_090739.1:35529362-35539362 GCF_036898095.1 Palaemon carinicauda | reverse complement strand
TGTCAGAGGATGTTAGCATATTCTCAATTTTCCCTTGGATTTTAGTATTAATTCCCATGGGGCTAGGATGAACGCTGGAGAAGATGAACCGAGTAGCTAGCCGCAGTATAGACTGGAGGCTTACGTGTATAATGCTTGCATTATTTTGTATAGGGAATGTGTTCTTCACACACACACACACACACACACACACGCACACACCCACATATATATATATAATATATATATATATACATATGTATAATGTATATATATATATATATATATATATATATATATATATATATATATATATATATATATATATATATATATATATACACCTATCCATGAAAATTTCGCGGCATACTTTAAGGGATAGCCGTGGCACAGAAGGGCACCGTAGCGCACAGGCTGAGAATCGCTGAATTAAAATCTGGTAGTAATTCCTTTGCTGCTACTTCATACCGTTCGAATTCATCTCGTGAAATGCACAGCTGGTTACCTAATGATATACACAGTTCGGCCAATGTTTTCAAGTCCATATCCTCATTTTGCAGAGCTTGACTTTGAAAATTTTGGAAAATCTTATTTTAAAAATTTAAAACGAAAACAAATTCTAGCTCAAACATTTTAAATGCAATGTTATTTACTTTTCTTCTAGTGTCTCCCTGTTTAGAGTGATCTTCCACTATATACTCTAGTACTTCTAAAATTTTACAGAAATAATACAACATTGCTGCTGTTGCCACAGCATGTGCCATCCATATGGCATCAGAGAGGGATTTTAAGACACGCATTTCCAATAAAACGTGTTGAAAAAATTTCCACCGGCTGCTTGAGGCTGAAAGAAAGGGTATAGAGTAATTGTACTGTAGAAAAGAAATTAACTATCTATTTACAGCAAAATAAACTTCTGTCTACTAGATTTATTGAATGAGCTGCACATGAAACATATATAGCAAACTTATTTATTTTAAATTTTTTTGCTTCATCCCTTTATAATGCCCAGACATGTTCACAACGTTTTCCTAAGACTGTCCTCTACATTTTAAAAAATCTAGCTTACAAATTTCACTCAAGCATTGCAACACCTGATTTGGCATTTTCTCAAAAGTATGGCTTTCCAATTCCAGAAAAGTTGTCTATCTTTTAAGTACCTAAGTACAACACTTAGGTGGTTGTTACCTGAGATCTGGTGTTGAATGACTAGATGATTTTACTTCGTCAAGAATGAACGCAGGGGCTTTGAATGCGTCAATCCCAGGTTTTTTTGGACATGTAAGAAGGATTTCCTTTTCCAACACACACACACACACACACACACACACACACACACACACATATATATATATATATATATATATATATATATATATATATATATATATATATATATCGAAATTTGGCGTGCTAAAAAGGGATAAAACTGGCTTATGCGTTCAAGCAGCCCTAAAAAATTGAATTTTGCAGTGATCCAAACCTTTCTTCTTTTGAAAAGCTAAGCCACGTTTAGACCAGTGTTACCAGATCTAAATCATAAAAATATGCTATACTTGATGAAAATTATGCTAAAACAAGCAAAATTATCTATAGGTGGGACGTAATTATGCCAGCTTTATGGCAGCTTTCTGTTATAGTTTTCAAAGTAAATATCATGCAGAACATTCCTTAATAAATAACGCTATTATTGATGTTTTATTCCAAAATTTAATTAACTGAACTGCAAACCCCAACCAAAATCTATACATGCAAATAAAGGGATTTTATTGAGAACAATGATAATTACATGACTGACTAAAAAAGAGGACTTTACTGAAAACAATGGCTGAATTAGAAGAAAAAAAATTATAGTAAATGTCATTGTTCATGAATTTGATCATATCATGGGTTGGATGAAATTTAGTACATTTACCTGCTTTTCTTATACCTTCTCCTCATACAAGTTCATTTCTCAAAGAAAACATTACACAGCCTGTTCCGCTTCTCATTCTTTTTGATGGACTAATGAAAATATACGCACACAATATGCATTCGAAACTGGGAAACTAAGCAAAGCTCTAGCAAATTTGGAGCGGGTGGGATATTTTCTATTTGTATGAACTTTTCACCAAAAAGACTCTGTGTTGGTATCTTGAGACAAAAATCTGTCAGTGTCACTGCTTAGTAATGACGAGCTATAATAGGGAATTTTATTCAGCTCACAATAAACACTCATATCGAAAAAAATAATTAAACCTTACTATTTTACCATCCACAAACTGCTGATAAGAATCAATGTACAACTTTATAATGACATTTACCTTATTGCTTCCTTCAGCTGAGTGCGCGAATGTTTGATGTTTCTTTGACTTCATATGGTAACGTAGAACGGACAACTTCGGCTTCATACTACAATTGCACATTTTGCAAAATGCACTTTCATTCACAGGATTACTTCCCTTCATTTCTAGCCAACTTTTCATTATAGGATCAGCCGGCCACTCATGCGGAATAGCTGTGGGCGAGATTTTTTAGGCCTCCTAGTCTTCATATCACTGACCACGGTATAGCTATTGTTATTAGAGTTAGATGACTCATTTTCATCTTCACAGTCGTGTCTGTCCTTTGCTGACATGATTATACGGTTGCCAAATAACTTGACATCCAAACCGCGGTACAAAGCCTCAAAAGTCGCGATAAGGGCTTCAAAAGTAGCCCAATCATAGTAACTTAGCCATCATTAAATTGATATTAAAACTATTGATTTGATATTCTATAGAAATACATTAGGGGGTAATCGGAATCAATCAACTAATCTTTTTAAGAAGAATATAATAAAGAAAATTTTATATATATATATATATATATATATATATATATATATATTATATATATATATATATTATATATGTGTGTGCAATTATACATATATATATATATATGTATATATATATAAATATATATATATATATATATATATATATATATATATATATATATATACATATTTAAATACAGAAAATAAAGCTGTATTTTTTCGCACAATTAAATACTAGTTGAATGACATTTAATAAAATTAAAAAAAAGAAAAGTTAAAAAATCAACAAGAGATTTTTTGTTTATTCCACATGATCATAAAATGAACTAGATTGCAGTGCTTCATTGTTTCATTTGGTTGAAAAGCTGGACATTGGCATTTTTTGTCCTTTTCGCTCTTTTGATTATTATGCATGGCACTTCTAATATACAAAATTGCCATTATGAGGTCATGTCCCATTCTGTTCCTGTTGTCCATTTTGATTAAATTGACCTGGCTAAAAACTCGTTCTACCTCACTATTATATACTGATAGGAAGAATTAATATCTTTAAGGAAAATTTGACTACATTTTAGAATGCTCGTTCTCCGCCTGCATCTTCATACTCCAATACCCTACCCCAGTATTCAACAGGAGCATTATGGACTGCTTTATCCCAGTCCACAAGATTTAACTGCAATGTAAAAACATAGAAAAGTGTTAAAAAAGAAGAAACGATATCGTGTTCCTGAGGGTGCTACTATTTTATGCTTTAAAATGTATGTGAACTATTGAAATTTAAAATAGAATAATCGATCTACATTTCCACTTTGTAATTTTTATGAAAGAAATTGCATTTGTAAAGACCATCTAAACAGATAATTGGCGCTGCGGTCTATTTCTTCCAGAGTAGCCCAATTTCAGGCAAGTAGCGGCACCTTTTTTTATAGCCCGTGGCAATCTGTTCAAAAGTAGCCCAATTGGGCGGGTAAACCCCGGGTTTGGCACACTTGAGTGAGACGACTGAGTGTATTGTTACTAGGCTAGTACTGTATACCTTGGTTACTAGCTGTTTCATGTTGAGGACGCTCTCTCAGCAGGTCTCGATACATGTAGTGAACGGTTGCAATCATTACTCGTACAGTATACACACAATAGTTGAAATTCTTGAGACACCCATTTTCCGGCATTTTATTTGCTACCGCTTTCACATTTTACTATTATTAATCTCGACTTTCTCCAGTTATTCTGTAGTTATGCCAGATAGACAAAAATTATTCTGAATTTATGATCATGCCAGATATTATACTAGCCTATCTATTCCCCTGTAGATTATGCCAAAAGCATAAAACTATGCCAGATCTGATAAAACTGGTTCAGATAACATTAATAACTGCTATGACACGCTTCAAGACATGTTCCCAGTAATCACACACTTCCTGAATTTATTTTTCCAATACAACTGTTGTCCCAAACCCGCACTTGTCTACAATTTAAGTATGTTACCGTAGTCTAATTGAGTAATGCGTTTTTTTCATGATTATCATTTACATTAGTATTTAACCAGTCACCGATCCCTTCTCTTGTAACAAAATTAGAGATTTTTTTAGAGCAAACAGATTACAAACAAAACAATAAACTAGTCCTGTTGATGATGATTACGTTAACCACAATTTCTTGTATTTCTCACCATTGGCCTTTATCCCAACAAAAAATTTCTGCAAACAATACCTTACTGGTTAGCCAATACTGGAATGTAGGTTCGAGTTGTCAAACGGTCCATTGTGATGTTGCTAGTCCTTGGCGCCACAAGAAATCCTATAAGCCACTTTATCAGCAAAGAAAACAAGCCACAACCTTTGATCCTTTGTTACATTGGGATTTACTTCATCTTTTGTAGCGAGATTACTTTCACCACCATCAATATGGTCCACTAAACTATCATCTTTTGCAGTTATTTCAACACTAGTGCTGTTTGTATATTGCAGCACATGTGGCAGATTAACCTGTCGGTGGCACCTAGCCTTAATTTGATTTTGAGGTAATCAAAGAGGAATTTTTCACATTTGTGTCTACTTTTCATGACGGAGATTGGCTTTGACCCTGAATCGGTGTACATTATCATGCTGTAGAATGTGTGTGAAGAAAAAATTCAGCTTTGCAATCTTGGCCATTACATCCAGGGTTTTCTCTTGTTTATTTTCTTGCTGATTTTAGCTTTTGTGCACCACTAACAGAACATGTTTCAGCACCATTTTGCTTTCTGCATCTGCATGATTGATGAATGTGTCGTCCCCCACTTTCCTTGATGCCCTAAGCACGTGCTCATTTTGCTTAATGGTTAATCCATCCCCGGAATGTAATAACACCAAGAGACAGAAAAAGAGTAACATGAATACGAGAGCAAACTAAAGTAGAGGATATTCTAACAATGTGTAAGGAAAAGAAATGGACATAGGCAGGACATATAATGAGAATGACAGATAACAGATGAACATTAAGAATAACAGAATGGGTCTCTAGAAAAAAAAAAAGAAGAGCAGGGGAAGTGAGAGAAGACGATGGATTGACGAACTAAGAAAGTTTGAGGGTGTGGACTGGCGCAGAAAGACCATAAACGGACGCAAGTGGAAGGATATGTGTCAGACCTTTGAGGTGTAGTGAACTAGTAAACGCTGATGATGATGATGGTTTTATCACTTCTTGCCGGATAGCATTAATGGGCTTCGGACGGAGAGCAAAGTCTTCAATCCGTTCGTCTCTGTTCGTAGGCGTTTGTGGCAATTTTTTTGTTCGACAAATACGAGGCACATTCAGTCCAATGGAAAATGTTCTGCTTGCACACAAAGTGAGAGTCAAGAGCATCATAAGAAACAACTTTCACCGCTGGATAATTTATTTCGTAGTGTGTATCCGTCAGACATTCTTAAAGCAAGACGGCAAGGTTTGTGTGTGTTCGCACATACAACTGTTTATTTCTATTTGTTTTAAACAATAAATGCAACGCATTTATTTTAGTGTAAGCCATCCTCGCACGTTGAATGTATCCGTATGTAGATTTGTTGATTTGAACTTCCTTAATAGCAGAAATTAAAGTTCGCGTTGCTCTTGCGTAGAAAGTATAATTTTATCCAGAACTAATCAAATTAGAATTTTAGTATATTAATGCATAAAAGCTTAATAAACCTTATTACATAAGTATAAATTACTAAATTAAATTAAGTAAATATAGATTACGTTTGATTGTCGTTTAATGCAGGCTACTTGATATACTATCTTGTAGATTGATGTATAAATAATTAAGAAAGCTAAGGTGAAGATCGTAGAGGGCCAAATCATCTAAGAAAAGAGAAATAATTGAGCAACCAAGTTTATGTTGTTGTTCGTTTGTTTAAGAAACCATTCATAGAAGTGTTAATTTTCTTTTTGTATAATGTATATTTGGTTTCATAATTCGTGTAAAAAGATCTGTAACAGTATAAGATTTTGATGAAAGTTATTTGTAATCTGTAGGTTTGTTTGATTACCTATGTTCTTTTACTTAAACCCCAATTTAAATGACATTGGCGAGCTTCGAGACGATAAAAGGTTTAAATAAACAATTTGCTGGTTGCTCATTGCTCTGAAAATTCTCTTTGAGATTTGTGAGAGCTATTGTAGTAAAGAATGAATTGCACTAGATATGAGGGGCTACTGGATGTAAACCCTATGCGGAGTTTACCAGTCTGTTCCAGGAAAGCGGAAAGGAGTATTCTTGCGCAAGATACTTGTTTATTACATCGCATTCAAACTACCGCTTTTTGTAAGGCAACTGAAGTTTCAAGTACGCTTGGGGTGGTTTTGGGTTTTTTTTATTTATGAGGTGGTTTCTTAGAATTTTTTTTTACGGTTATGGAGTACACCATACCTCCAATTTTTATGCCATGTGTGAGCCTTCTCATGCACCGCATATTTTGATATATATATATATATATATATATATATATATATATATATATATATATATATATATATATATATATATATATGTATGTATGTATGTATATATGTGTGTGTGTATGTATATATATATATATATATAGAGAGAGAGAGAGAGAGAGAGAGAGAGAGAGAGAGAGAGAGAGAGAGAGAGAGAGAGAGAGAGAGAGAGAGAGAGAGATATCATGGCCAGACTTCTTCAATAGGATATAACTTTTCATGCTTCAAGGTATCACTTTTGCTAATTATACATTTAAGGTAGGGATTTGGATTTGCAAATAACAAGGAAGAATTATGTTGTCTTATGAAAATCTTAATTGTATATTCGAGTTAAGGTAGCATTAGATTTAGTCTGCATGATATGTATTTCTTTAGTCTTGATAATTCAGTTGTCTGGTTAAACTATCAAATAAAAACAGTAACAAGAATTTTTTTTTTCTTTATACCTTAGTATAAGATGATTTCTGGGTTTTTACCCTGTCTGCTACTTGGAAAAGCAAGTTCCTCTTATTAGATTTTTCCCCTGTAGTTCTCGACATAGAGGCGATCTTAAGATATTGCTAAATTTCCGAAGGCCCTTTTGAATCGTCAGCTATTTGAAGTCAATCAAGCCCATGGAAAATAAGTTACAAAGGAAGAAATAGAGAACCAGCATGCCTTGGTAATCATTGTGTGTGGTCATTAGCTATACATGATATTAAAGATACAATAGTCTACATTAGCTAAGGAAAGTAGCGAGGGAGAAATAACTTTTATTATTATTAGCTAGAAAAGGTAGAAGTTGCACTGACCAAATTTTCATTGTAAAATATGTTGTACAGCAGTGCGTTGAATATAGAAACCTCTTTTTGAAGGGATAGTGTGCACCGGCCAATTTTGTGGAGATTCCTGCGTTATTACTTAATTCCTCTTAAATATGTAAATTAGATTATTGAATTAATTAATTAAAAGCTCTTGATAGAGACGACTGGCGAAATCTAACCGAGGCCTTTTGCGTCAATAGGCGAAGGAGGAGATAATGGTTATTATTATTATTATTACTGGATGAAACTACAACTCTAGCTCGAAAAGTAGGATGCTATAAGCCAAATGCTCCAATAGTAAAAAATAGGCCAGTGAGGAAAAGAAATAATGAACTACAAGAGAAGTAATGTTCAATTAAAATAACATATTTTAAGAACAGCAACAACAAAAACAGATCTTTCATAAATAATTTACAAAAAGAGACTTATGTCAGCCTGTTCAACATAAAAACATTAGCTGCCAGCTTAAACTTTTGAAGTCCACCAATTCAACTACCTGATTCCACAACTTGGTCACAGTTGAAATAAAACTTCTAAACTATTGTGTAGTATTGAGCCTCATGATGGAAAAGGCATGACTGAGAATTGACTGCTTGCCTAGTATTACGAACAGGATAGTACTGTCCGGGAAGATCTGAATGCAAAGAATGGTCAGAATTATGAAAAATCTTAAGTAACATGCATATCGAACTGATTGAACGCGGGTGCCAGAGATTAATATACAGATCAGGAATAAGAAATTTAATATCTGAAAAGATTTTCTCATTATGCCAGTTTTTGTGCAATAGAAGAAGAGAGAGACCGAATACGTTTCGCAAAAGTAAATTTGTTATCAAGAATCACTTTTGACATTTTAAAAGCCATTCAGTAAAAAAAAAAAAATATTTATATACCAATGCTGAGATCTGGAGGTTTAGGAGCCACAGTCCTCGACCTACTTACAATCTTACTATGACTTTTGTTACGGTTCGATTTCCTGCCACCATAATTTTGCACCATGCACTAATTTTAGCTAGATATCTACAGTAGTACGAAATTGTGATTTTTTTTTTCAAATTGATTTTTATGGCATGTTTTCAAAAGCCACTAAGTTTTCTTTCTCTATGAAACAAGGGTGCATTGGGACCTTAATCAACCCCCCCCCCCCTCATTGCCCTTAGCTTGCTTTTATGGAACTGACCTTGGTCTCCATCTCCTGTTTATCCAGATTTTTTTTTTCCTTTTACCTGGTTTTCACTGTAGAACCACATGCTTATTATTGATTACTTTACAGGATATTTGTATTTTGTATTTTTTTATCTCTTGATAAGTGACATCTTTAATGACATTTATCTCTCCATGTTCTGAATACTACTGTCTGGCTGATTGCTTTTGTGCATTTATTTTTTCCATTAATCGTGAGTTTTTTTTTTTTTTTTTTTTGAAATGTTGGAATTAACGCATTTTGAATTACTCGAACGTCTTTTTCTATTTTATATTTGTTCGTTTTAATATTGTGATGTTCCAGGCTTCTGTATGTCAGCTGAATTCTTGATTTTACTGTATTTTGTATGATCTATGTTTTCGTTATAATTGTTTCTTGCTTTGCATGTTGAATTGAAATTTTTTAAAGTTCAAAGTTGTTAAATTTTGTTGTTGTTGTTGAATTGGTAGACATACAGACATATTAAGTCTATTTACATCGTTTATATATGACAAATCTATATTAACGTTGTTACTGATATTAAAATATTTTATGTTTAACATTGTTACTTCTCATGTATTTTTTATTTCCTTATTTCCCCTCCTCATTGGGCTGCTTTCCCTGTTGGAGCCAAAGGCCTTGTAGCATCATATTTTTTTTTTTCAACAAGGTTTTTAGCTTTGCTAGTGATGATAATGATAATGTATATTACTGGGAACCCGGGGTTATCTGTGGTTACGCATTGCCTTGATCTCTTCTCTATCTGTCTTCGTCTTCAGATAACTTGTTAAATAATTGTAATTTTACATTCTGTAAATAAAGGCTTTTGGCTTTGTCTATATTTGTTGAAGCTGTTGTGCCTTTGCTTTCTCCGAATAAAGACTATCGAGGTGTTCAATTAAAGTATAGTTTTCTGTTAACCTTAATGCATCATACATGTCAGAAAACGGTTACGTTAATACGAACCATTTTGGGGATACTTCTATATTTGGAAATTGTCGGGAAATTATTTTTCTTTCAATTCCATCAAACCCTGAGAATATTTAAGGCAGCGTGTAGTATTTAGTCAAGCGCTTAAACTGAAATAAAGTTAGAGATTAATTTTTTAATGGATTAAAGATAAAATATGAGTACACTCGATGTAGAGAAGTGGCTGTGGTATCTTCCCAAGTGAGTTAAATTTAGAGTGAAACCGATTCATTTACTTGAAATTAGTTTCTACATTCTTGTGAAGATTATTGTAATCAATTTCCTGTAACAAATAAAAACCACCACAAT
>NC_090739.1:35511862-35521862 GCF_036898095.1 Palaemon carinicauda | reverse complement strand
ATATATATATATATATATATATATATATATATATATATATATATATATATAATATATATTGCTTAAAAATAGATAAATAATTAAAGAATTGTTAAAAACTTGTTTCTTTCAAATTATACTACTTATATATATATATATATATATATATATATATATATATATATGTATATATAATATATATATATATATATATATATATATATATATATATATATATATATATATATATATATTAAAGGAAAACGAGTTTTTAACAATTCTTTATTTATTTTTCTATATTTTATCAATACATAAATTATTAGCTTTCTTCAAAGCTCATGCGCGCACACAAAACTTTGTTGATATACCAATTACTTTATAAACTATCAAGGTTAATTATTAGTAATACCATGCTTATAATATCACACACTTTTGTATTTTCAGATTCTATTTGAATAGCCTTAGAAACATCAGTTATAGGACTACTTCGTTGTATTTGTAAAATGAAATATTTCAGGCCATTATTGACAATTCCTGCGAAGGTATTTGTGGGAGTCACGTGAGTTGACTTTTGTGGCCTTTAATTATATTAACCGCAACTTTTTCAATCTTAGTATAAAGCAGAAGATTCCTTCAATCAGATCTGGCAACGCTGGACCAAATATTACATCTACATTTTTATTAACAAAACTTAGGTTTTAACCAATAATGGATGAAATTAGATTTACTCGAAGAATATTACCACTACTTTTTCAATCTTAGTATAAAGCAGAAGATTCCCTCAATCAGATCTGGCAACGCTGGACCAAATATTACCACATCTACATTTTTATTAACAAAATTTTGGTTTTAACCAGTAATGGATGAAATTAGATTTACTCGAAGAATATGCTTCTCAATAGACTCCATTACATAGATGTTCAAAACAAGACGCTACAATTCAAGAAATAATACATATTTTAATAGACTCCATAACATCGATGTCTACGATTCATGGTGTTCATATGATTATGAACACCATATATATATATATATATATATATATATATATATATATATATATATATATATATATATACTGTTGGTGTCAATGACCTTCGATGTCAGGATGCCAGAAACCTCCATTTTATATATATATATATATATATATATATATATATATATATATATATATATATATATATATATATATATATATATATAAATATAAACGAAATGTTTGAATTGTTTAGAGTCGTAGATATGTCTTATGGTCGTATTTTCCTATGCAATTTTTGATATAGCATTTCAGGAAGTCTTACTTGGTTTATATTAGAAAGAAACTACGAAAAAAAAAATGTGAAAACGAGAATAATGCCATTGTACCTCATGAAATTGTACATGGATGATTCTTATTGCAATTTACAGTCGCCGCAAATATCTTTATCGTTTACGCGAGTCCTTCATCCCATCTGCCGTTGGAGAATTCAATAAAGCAGTGCTAAATTAAACCAACCGATTTTATGAATCAGGTGCATCTTTGTTACCTTCCGCCATATTAGTTATCTACCTTTTATTAGTTCCACTTCAAACCTCTCCTCAACCCCCAAGCCTCTCAAGTTATGTTACCTTTTTGTGACCCTCATTTTACTTTTAATGAAGTTGATGAGAAAAAATGATTCTCCTTTCAGTGGTTGGTTATTGGTGAGATGGTAGTGTACTTCATCTTCGACTGTTCGCATTTGATTAGTAAATTTATAACCATTTTAAGATAATAGTAATTATGGTAACATATATGTACTTAAATGTGTATACACACACACACACACACACACACATATATATATATATTAGTTCACCAAACGTTCAGCTGGGCTCCACGAGTGACTAGGAGAGTTGGAAGACCCAGGCCTACATGGCTGAGGGCTATGAAGTAGATGATGATGAATGGGGAAGTTTTGAATTAAAAGCTCATGATAGGGGCGACTGGCTAAGTCTAACCAAGGCCATTTGCGTCAATAGGCGTAGGAGGAGATGATGATGATGATGATAATAATAGTATTATTACACACACTACAAAAGCAGTTTCTACAATACCTAGGAATTCTACAGAATGCTCCAGTGTACTTAGGTAAAGTATGTAAATAGTATAGTTGTAACACTTTGAGTATATAACTGAAGCATGTTCAATATAAAAGAAAAATGTAATTGTTAGTGTACATTATTTTTAATGTTACTTTCAAAATGCATATGATGGTTCTGCATAAGGTAAAATCAGTGCGGATTGATGAATTAGGGATGTTAGACATCGGAAATGACTCAAGTGTTAAAGATCCATTTTCTCTCTCTCCTCTAGGATACTTTCCTGTTCTGTACTCGGATTTGATGTAGATTCTGGAAATCGCTTACATGTTGAAGATCCACCTTCATCCTCTCTCAGGATACTTTTATCAGTTTTTGCAGTCAATATGACAAGCTGTTGCAATTTTCTTCTCTTCTTATATTTTTGAACACTACTTGTATCATTTGTGTGCATAACCCAACCTTTACTCAACAGCCAAACAGAGTTTCATATGGAGACAACTTGATGCCAGAATGATAGGCCCGGTTGTTCATTAGCTGAACAAACCGTAGACCTTCATTTCAGTGACTACTATTTTGACCCTGCATCCAGGTAGTGAGCATATTTTCTTATGTCCTGATTGGTTCGATAAACACTCCCCCTTACTTTTGACTATGTCGGCGTTTCCCATTAACAACACAATGATGGGGCCAGTAATTTTTAATGCTTGAAACAATTTGGTTTGAAAATTCACGTTCTGTTGACTGCAAGATGGATGGTACGTTAATAAGAGTAGATATATCAATTAAGTTGTAAGCTATCTCTTCTGCTTGCTTAATCTAAAGAGCTTTAAGAAATACAAACTTTTTTAGATGATCCTGGTAGATTAAAATGAAATTTTTGTTTCCATATGGCTAACTTTGAAAATCAATTTGATCAACATGACGTTGAGAATTAAATTATTGGGAAAATATTGGCCTCACAAAAATTCCTTTTTGATACCTTTATATTTCTGTTGGCATGACATACATAGCCAAAGAAATAATTCTATATCATAGCGAGTTATATTCTTATAATTGGACGATAGTTCCTTGATTATACAGTCTATGACCTACTGACACGTTTGCTTTTTCACTATCAGCCACATATAACATAATGGTAGTACTACCCTTCTTTACTGGCTGAATGTGCTTCTGTTTCTGCTGCACTTCCATCATGCCATACTTATTTAGCAACCAATAATTGCGAGGGGTTTTCTTTGCAGCAGCATTCCTAACTACATCCAGTAACTATTGATAGCTTTTATTACGTAATGCAACTGAAATTTTTTGCTAAAGCACCTCGTTTCCTTTTCCGTTATTGATAAAAGTGGTGTTGCAATTTTCAACATTAGTCGCTCTTATTCATTCTGAAAGCTAAATGACAGTTATGACAATGTCCTATCACCTTTTAAGCGTCTAATGGTTGAAACGCTCTATTACTCATTAAATGTTTTATGAAGTAAATGATCTTTTACCTTGTAAGGGGAATAATAGAACAACTGACACAAGTCAATTACATATTTCCCGTTCCCTTTTTTCATACTTTGCCGAAAGTGTAATGGGTGATTTATAAAATGCCTAGATGTGTTCTTTACTTCATCTGCTGATATTTGGCATTTCATATATTTCTTAGGTTTTCTTTTGAAATATAAATTTTAAAATTTGCCGTTAACATTTATATATATATAATATATATATATGTAATATATATATATATATATATATATATATATATATATATATATATATATATATATATATATATATATTTGTGTGTGTGTGTGTGATAATTGGAGGCAATTGTGTACCAGTATTTATTTGAAGATAATGTATATATTTTCTAGGTGGATGTGAAGCTTCTGCTACATATATTCGTACGAAAGGCAAAACCTGTATTTATAGTATATTCCGTTTTCTTCCACAACGCTGCTTTTTTTTCTGTAAATTACGTCGAAGTAACTTTGTATATTACCTTGTAAGAGGTCGATGGAATAAAATTTGTTAGGTATGTCGGGTAAAGTTTTTGATTTTTATATAAATGAAAGGAATGATAGCACGTGTAATTTAATATTTATATATTATCGAAAGGCAGAGGACCAGGCTGAGTAGATGGTAATTTGTATAGAACTTTTGGAACAAAAGAGCGGAAATTGTCTTTGGTGGGAAAAAGAAAAATGTTCCACATAAGATTTAATTAAGTCGATTTAAACTTTAACAATGATGGATGAACATTATTAAGGACGAGTTTGAGTTGATCGTGCCTCTTACGTTTTGAAATGACATTGTCAGGAAGTACCCGAAAATTAAAAAGTATGTTGGGTAAAGGACAAATGTGGCAGAGAAAATGGCTTAATATTTAGAATACTTTTACTTTATCTCGTTGTCTCTACCAATATGATGGTTATTCTTTTTTGTTGCCTTTGTGTTGAAGATCTGCGTAAAATGAATTGCCTTTACTTTCCTTTGCCATGTGAAATTTTAAATTTCATCGAGTCGCTTATTACATTTATTCCCCTTTTTTCAACAATTGCCGGGATCTTCCAAGAGGTGCTGGTCATGCTAGGTTCATATATACTACTTTAACTCGGTTCCTGCTTCTTTCATCACATATCCACACCATTACTACCTGTTTTTCTGATACTAAATACCACATCGCTCATATTCCCATAGTGTTATGGCCACTAGTCACATCTTTTTCAAAATACATTTTCTTTACAATGCACAAATTTCCGCAGCAAAGAGTAGTACATGCCTTATGTATCAATTACAAGTCTCTCTCTCTCTCTCTCTCTCTCTCTCTCTCTCTCTCTCTCTCTCTCTCTGAGACTTTTTGATTTAGCTAAAACTAGATTATTACCTTATAGTGTGTTTGTATATATTTGTGTATACTGTTTATATGTACGTGTATGCATATTATAATGAAATAAGTTATTCTTGGTTCAATTGATAGGAGGTTAGTTTCACCAGTTGAGGATCTAGGGATGATTTGTGCTAGCAGCTAGAGGGATCTTTTTGAACAAACAAATCAGAACTTGATATGTGTGTTGATTTGAGGAGTAAATCATATTATTATTATTATTATTATTATTATTATTATTATTATTATTATTATTATTTGCTAAGCTACAACCCTTGTTGTAAAACCAGGATGTTATAAGACCAAGGGGTCCAACAGGGAAAATAGCCCAGTGAGTAATGGATATAAGGAAATGAATAAACTACAAGAGAAGTAATCAAAAATTTAAATAAAATGTTTTAAGAACGGTAGCTACAATGAAATACAGTATATCTTTTATACATAAAATATAAATCTTAAAAAAACAAGAAAAAAAAACAAGAGGAAGATAGAATAGCGTTCCTGAGGGTACCCTCAAGCAAGAGAACTCTACCCCAAGATAGTGGAAAACCATGGTACAGAGGCTATGGCACTACCCAAGACTAGAAAACAATGGTTTGAATTTGGAGTGCCCTTCTCTTAGAAGAGCTGCTCACCGTAGCTAAAGAGTCTTCTATCCTTACCAAGAGGAAAGTAGCCACTGAACTATTACAGTGCAGTAGTTAACCCATTGAGCCCAGAAGAATTGTTTGGTAATCTAGGTGTTATCAGATGTATGAGGAGAGAGGAGAATTTGTAAAGAATGTAGTCTATTTGTGTTTGGTCAGAACATGAGGAACGAGGCAGTGAATGAATAAAGCTCATCCTTGGGAACGGAGACCTTCCGCAGCTTACCTTTTTAAGTATTTTTTTTTCTTATATATTTTCTAATAGTATAATCGATAATGACCTTTGATGTTTCTTTGCTAAAGAAACTGACCTGTTTAAGGGCAAAATTTATACACATATAAATTAAACCTCAGCAGTAATGAAAGCCCTTCAAAAAAAAAAAACAAGAAGGATCTTATGTTAGAACACTTAAAAAATCTATAATATATATATATATATATATATATATATATATATATATATATATATATATATATATATATATATATATTTCACAAATTTTAAGTAATTTGTATTTTTCCTAACATACTTACCTTGAACTACTTTCTTAGGAGAGTCTGGGGATCTCTCAATCACCGACCAAGAATTTTGCATAGTTGCCCCCCTCTCCACTGCCTCTCAAGGGCGTTCCAGGGCGTAAGGGTACTCGCCCAGGTGCAACCCAGGTCACGCGTGTGGCCATGCTTGATACCCAGTAAGTTTATGTTTTAAGGCCTCCTTGAACTCCAGAAGATACTCGGGGCAGGATGGGAGGGCCATTACCCGAAAGTAGTTCGAGGTAAGTATGTTAGGAAAAATACAAATTACTTAAAATTTGTTATTTGTTCCAACACAGAATACTTACCTCGAACTACTTTCTTAGGAGACTTATACTTTAGGAGGAGGGAGTAGCTTACAGATTGAAATGTTCGAGATTCGCTGGTGCCCATGAACTAGATAGGGGGCTAGTTCTGGGACTCCCAGGGAGAGGCAGGAGAGTAGGGGAAAGCAAGCAAAAGTCTACCTTATGTACAACTCACCTTTTATTCAAAATCCATAACTGATGTGTTCTAACATCCCATCTCTCATGTAGGGATGGGAAGAAAATGGGTGGGGTCTTGGGAAACGGATAGAAGTTAGCAAGGAAGTAAGGAGGAACTTGTGTCACTTACGATTACTTCCCACGGCTAACCTGGGGCCCAAACTACTAAACTTGTTGCATGGCCGCAATGACTGGCCCGATGGAGAAGGCATCCAAGGACTTCCTCGTATAGTCCTTGAGGTAGTGGGCTGTAAAGGTGGACTGCCTAGCCCAAGTGCCCGCCCGTATGATTTTGGCCTACCGCCGTGTTGGTGCCAAACGCTAAGGACGTGCTAAGACCCCTAATATGAGGTCTTGGGGTACCAGGCACCGTGGAGCCCTCACTCTCATAGGCCCTCTTTATAACCTGTCTCAGCCAGAAGGATATGGTGTTTTTGGAAACTGCCTTCTTGACTGAGCCTGTGGACACAAACAAACTCTTCACCACCGTTCTGAGTTTCGCCGTCCTACTACGGTACTTCCTGATGGTCCTTACGGGACACAAGAGCAAGTCACTAGGGTCGTCCGAGCGCGGACTAGCTGGAATTGAGAACTCTTCGAACCTCGGGTCCGCAATTGCAGGGTTCTGAGTGGCACACCATTTGACAAAGGTTGCCCATATAGCTTGATACACAACACAAGAGGACCTCCGCAGGTACCCCGACATCCTATCCGCTGTTTTGTCCGAGAACCCTTACTTCCTTAGCAACCGCTTGATAACCTCCCCGCGTGTAGCCTCAGCCCCTGAGGGTTTTCAAGCACCTTTTGGCAGTGTGGTTGACTTGGCAGGTCTCCTCTTACTGGTAAGGGCCACGGCGGGAGAATGGCTAGGTCCTGCAGATCCACGAACCACTCCCTCTCCGGCCACCAGGGCACTACCAAAGTCATCTCTGTGGACTTTGACTGTCTTAACCTGTTGAGCACCCGTCTGATCATCCCGAAGGGGGGAAAGGCATAAACGTCAAGATTGTCCCAAGGGTGCTGGAAGGCGTCTTCGAAGGCTGCTGTCGGATCCGGTATCGGGGAGCTTCTCATTTAGTCTTGTGCCACTTGAGGGTGAAGGGACCACTCTGATCCCATTATTTGGCCTTTCCTGCTTAGCCCGTCTGCCAGGACGTTCCTCTTTCCAGGGATGAATCTGGCCGATAGGAGAATGTCGTTCCTTTCGGCCCATTCCAGGACCCGAGCTGTGAGATCGTACAAATCCCTTGATCTTAGCTCTCCTTGTTTCTTGATGTACGTTACTACCGTGGCGTTGTCGCACATGAGGGCTACCGAGTTCCCCTGAATGAGGCGGACGAAGCTTATCAATGCCCTCTGCACTGCCATGAGCTCCAGAAGATTGATGTGCCGGGCCTTTTCCCCCACTGACCGTTTCCCCTCTGCTGTTTCCTCGAGGAGATGCGCTCCCCACCCTTCCTTCGATTCGTCAGTTAAGAGCAGCATCTCCGGGAGAAGGGAGCCGAACGGAATCCCTTCCAACATATTCCTCCTGTCGGACCACCAGAGGAGAGCTTCTTTGGAGGGAAGAGACACTCGGATTATCTTCTGTGGGGAGCTTCCCATTGACCAGAGGTCCTTCAGGTTCCACTGAACTGGTCTGAGTTTGAGCCTTGCTTGTGTGTCCAGGTCGAGACCAGGGCGAAGACTCTCATAAAGACTTGAGGGGCTGTCGACAGACCGAAGCAGAGGGTCCTGAATTGAAGAGTCTGGGGGCCCCACTTTACCCTGAGAAACTTCCTGGTGGAAGGGTGAACGGGAACCTGGAAGTAGGTGTCCTTGAGATCCAGGGACATCATGAAATCCCCTTCTCTCAAGGCTGCTAGAACCGACTTTGGTGTGTCCATCTTGAAGGGTGTCTTCTTGATGAATTTGCTCAGTGCCGAGAGGTCGATTACCGGTCTCCAACCTCCTGCCACTTTCTCCACCAGGAAGCGTCTGCTGTAGAATCCCGGCGACGGCTCGTGCACGGGTTGCAGGGTTCTTTTCTCCAGCATAACTTCCGCCTCTGCCTGTAGAGCTGCCGCCTTCTCAGAGTCATTGGGAGCTAACCATACCCTTCAGTGATCGGGGATCAGCGGGGGCGGCTCTGACAGGAAGGGAATCCTGTATTCCTCCCTGAGAACAGTAACTGTCTATGGGTCCGCTCCGTTGTCCCGCTATGCTTGCCAAAACTGTTTGAGGCATCCCCCCTCCAGGGGCGTGGGAAGGTGTAGGGGGCCTCTCTCCCTATCTCCTTCTAGGAAGGAGGTTTGACCGGCTTCTCCTTGACCCGGAGAACTTAGGTCCATAGTAGGTTTGGGGTTGAACACCACTCCCCTTGGAGGGCCACGGAGGCTGGTGCCATGAAGAGGTGGATGCTCCTTGCCTAGTTGGGGGCGGAGGCGGGTAGGCCCTGTCCGCCGGAGATCTCCTCACAACGGGCAGGCCTTGGCAACTGCTGCCTGGGCTCGGCTGGCACCTTCAATCTGCTGACTCTCTCCATCGTGTCTGCTACCTTCTGGAGAGGGAACACCGTCTTGGCCCAGACGGGAGAGTTTCTAAGGAACTTTGCCTCTCGCTCGGGGAGCCTGCGGGAAAGTCTGTATAGGATATTGTCCCTTCTCCTCAGAACCCAGTTGGCTGTCTGGGTAAGGGACTGGTGTGTCAGAAATTTCATGGCTTTTACCCCCCGAGCGGATCAATTCTTTCAGAAGGGCTTGATTGTCTGGCACTGCTAGGTCGTATGAGATCTGAAAGTCCGCCAGTGTACAGGCCCACTAATTCAGCCAAGAGGTAACGTTCACAACGTCCTGAGCGATGACCTCCATCATGGCGGCCTCCGCTGGAGAGAAGACCGGAGAGAAGACCACCGACGCGCTAAGGCTACGTTCGTCCGAGTTGCCTTGGTTCAGTGTAACGACCACTCTTTCTACCGTGGGGGGCCCTGAATGGTGACCGTCCGGCATGTAGAACTTCCTCTCGGTCTTGAGACCCGGTAGGAGTTTGCCTGAGCCCTGTGACCTCAAGGAATTCTCCGGGGCTGAGACGTACAGGACCACGTGTTCCATTCCCATAGCAACATCGGGGGCTAAAGGCAGGGTCAAGGAAGTCTTCTTCTGCACAGGATCCTCCACCATCCTAGCCAGACCCAAGAGCCAAGTTCACGCAGCCGTTGGTTGAGGTTCGTCCAACCTATGGTGCCGTCGGATGAGAGCAAGCACCTTACGGTAGGACGAGACCTCCTCCACCGAACACTCGCCCGAATCAATTAAACCGTCCACTACCCGTACCTCCGCGTCGTCAGGTTCCTCGAACGCGGAGGGATCCGTGAGCATGGAGGCATGCCGTTCCTCCTGGTAGGATGATGGAGCGGGTGCCTCCGTCACGGGTAG
>NC_090739.1:35504362-35506862 GCF_036898095.1 Palaemon carinicauda | reverse complement strand
AGTAATAGATTTGGGAGTGGAAGAAGAAAGGGCCTTTAACCATTTGAAAGCTGCCTTAACTAGCATTAAATTACGTGCACATCCTAGATTTGGTCGCCCATTTCTAGTGATAACAGATGCGAGTAGCGTAGCTATTGGTGGCGTAGTTTCTCAACAAGCTGATAAAGGCTGAGAGCGACCCATCTGTTTTGCTTCCCAGGCGTTAAAAGGGGCAGAAAAGAATTATAGTACATTCGATCGAGAGGTTTTGGCTATTCTTTGGGTTCTAGAGAGGCATCGGTTCTTTTTATTTGGTCAGTCGATTGAGTTGCAAAGTGATCATTGCCTCTTACGTGATTTGTATTATAAAAATGATTTGACATCTGGACAAGCGAGATGGATTGAGAGATTGTTAGAGTTTTTTATAAAGGGTTTTCACCACATAGAAGGTAAAGCTAACAAGGTAGCTGATGCTCTCTTTAGAGGTGCAGTAATAGGAGTAACAACTAGGGCACAAAAGAGGAACAAAGAATGTAACCAAAATATTGAAAACTCCCATTGAAAGAGAAAATAGAGAACGGGATGTGAATTCTCCCGAGGTACCAACGGAATACGGTAGCGGAGAGACCGAGAGAGGGAGAGTTGCAGATGTGAGAGAGAGATAGAGAGAGAGAGAGAGAGAGAGAGAGAGAAAATATATGTGGGTGACCGATGACATGACCAGGGGTTTCTAGAATGAATGCCCTGATGATGCATGTTTGATTGACTTGGGAGGTTGGGACATAAAAGAAGTCCGAGAGGGACAGAAAAAAGAGGAATGGATGGAAAGAGTGCAAGCAGTAATTAAAGGGGAATCGGAGAGTTATCCGTAATTTCTGAGTGTGCCTCGTGATAAGTTTTTTTATAGAAAATAATATCTTATATTGTGCTTACAAGAAGAGGGGAGGGGAATTTTGTGCACGGGTAGTTCATCCTCCCTCTTTATTTAATCGAGCCATTCACATTGTACATACAAGTCCGTATGCAGGGCATTTAAGGATTGATAGAATATTATGGAGAGCACGTTAATCCTTCTTTTGGTTAGGAATGAAAAAATCTATAGAGAATTACATAAAAGGTTGTCATGCTTGTAACTGTTTCAAAGAACATAAAAACACTGTACCAGAAGCCAGAAAGTGGCCTGTGATTCCTATTAAATTTTATAGAGTATATATGGATGTAGTAGGACCATTTCCTACTGGTTTAACACAACATAAGTATATATGTGTATTTGTGGATGCATTTACTCGGTACACTCATACTTACGCAGTGTTGGATGAATCGGCAAATTCATTAGCCCAGGCGCTGTGCTCTTACATTACTAGGTTTAGTTGCCCGAAAATTTTGATACGTGACAATGGAGTTGATGAAAATTGAACACTTTTCAGTGACTGCATATAGGCCTTCAGCAAATGGCTTAATAGAATTGCATAATATGGAAGTAGTGCAAATTTTACGTTACTTAGTGGCTGATGACCCCCTTCATTGGCACGCCATGCTTCATACAGCTGAGCTAGCTTTGAACATTGCATATAATGCTTTGCTCAGGGACATGCCTTTCTTTTTAGTGTATGGACAGGATCCTGTGTTACCATATACAGTACTCATTAATTCGTAACAATTGCCAAATTATTCAACAGAACAATACCGCGTATATTTATTAAATCTATTTAGGAGAGTAATGAACACCACTGAAAGGTTTTTGAAAAGAGCTAATGGAAATTACAGCTCAAAGTATGATGGTCGGTTCAAAACCGCACTGGTAAAAGTATTTGTGGGCAATCATGTGTATTTAAAACGATTACAACCTGGGGAAACAAACTAGAGCCAGCGTATTTGGGTCCGTACCGAGTAAAGATGGTTAAATCTAACACAGTTGTGATACAAAGCATTATTAATGGCACAGTGTCTGAACATCATCAGGCACACATACATGTGGTGTCTGAAGAGGTAGTTCTCAAAAGTGTTCCTCCTTACCCCTGCATTCGTGACATTCCTCGAGTTGATGAGTAAAAATTTTTTTTCCCATTGGTGTTGTTGTTTGAACAGACCTCATTTCTTCTTTTGACGTGTTTTAGATAAACTTGATGATAACAATGTGTTCTTATGTTGATGCTTAATGTATGGCAATACGTATAACATTGCTGAGTGAACCTAAAAACATTCAGAGGTTAAATAGGTCAGGTGAGATCCGTCAGGCGGATGCTGTATTATTCATGTATTTATATGATTCCTGGTTGCTGTGGCCGGGGCGGTTCCTGAATGGCAAGTGGCTGCAGGATTAAAGCTTAGCCTTGAGGATAGGCAGTGTTAGAAAATATGTAGATGTGAATACCTTATTCTTAATGTTATATGAGAAGGGCGGGAAGATGAATGATTTTCTCGGGAAAACGGCTAGTGACCACTGGTTGAAAGTTACAAGTGCAAGTGTTGTAGTTATTTAAATAAATGGCAGAACGGTGATGGTGAGTTATGTTGTGAA
>NC_090739.1:35497592-35501839 GCF_036898095.1 Palaemon carinicauda | reverse complement strand
AGAACTTTACAAATCTGAGGCACTAAGTAGTTTATAAGTATCCAAACACTAGGGCAAGATTGCTCGTGTAGCGTGAGACAATTTTCAGGAAAGGATAATTCCAGGAATCAATTTACTTAGGTAATTCCTCGAAGAATGATAATTTATTTTACGGATAATATACTTGGTTCGAACTATAACTTTTTATTTATTTATTTATTTTTTTTTTTTTTTTTATCTTTCATCTTTCCGGCCAACGTGCATATGGATGTGGTAGGACCTGTGACGGGCCGAGAGAGGGTTGTGAACTCAAAGGCAGGAAGCAATCAACTGAGTTGTTTATTAAGGAACACTCTCCTTTATATACAAAACCTCAAGGCAACAGGACATAACATGTTCGAGAGACAGACAATATTACAGAGCAAAACCGGAGACATGATCATTCAGGTTCTTTTCAGTGCGAGGGAAGAGCGCAGATACAAGTATAATATATACAAAATAATTATGTACAATTGTGTGACACACGGTTGGTACAGACCATTTCCTACTGGTTTAACACAACATAAATATATATGTTTATTTGTGGATGGATTTACCCCGTACACTCATACTCGCGCAATGTTTGATAAATCAGCAAATTCCTTAGCCCAGGTGCTGTGCTTTTCATTACTAGGTTTGGTTCCCGAAAATTTTGATAAGTGATAATAGTCTCGAGTTTATAAATAGGGTGGTGAAATCGGTCACGGACTTGATGAAAATTGAACACTTTTCAGCGACTGCATATAGGCTTTCAGCAAATGGCTTTGTGAATTCGCATAATAGGAAAGTAGTGCGAATTTTACGTTACTTAGTGGCTGATGCTTCCTACAGCTGAGCTAGCTTTGAACATTGCATATAATGCCTCGCTTAGGGACACGCCTTTCTTTTTTGTGTATGGACAGAATCCTGTGTTACCATATACGGTCCTCATTAATTCGCAACAATTACCAAATTATTCAGCTTAGCAATACCGTGTTTATTTATTAAATCTTTTGAGGAGAGTAATGAACACCACTTAAAGGTTTTTTGAAAAGAGCTAATGAAAAACACAGCTCAAAGTATGATGGTCGGTTCAAAACCTATTACAACCTAGGAAACAAACTAGAGCCAGCGTATTTGGGTCCATACCGAGTAAAGATGGTTAAATATAACACAGTTGTGATACAAAGTATTATTAATGACGCAGTGTCTGAACATCACCAGGCACACATACATGTGGTGCCTGAAGAGGTAGTTTTCAAAAGTGTCAGTCAAAGTGTTCCTCCTTACCTCTGCATACCTGACATTCCTCGAGGTGATGAGTAGAATTTTTTTTCCCCTTCGCTGTTGTTGTTGTTTGAACAGACCTCATTTCTTCTTTTGAAGTGTTTTAAATAAACTTTATGGTAACAATGTGTTCTTATGTTGATGCTTAATGTATACGTAAAGTGTTGTGGTAATTTTGCTGAGTGTAGCAATACGTATGACATACTGTTCAGTGAACCTAAAAACAATCAGACGTTAAATAGGTCAGATGAGATCTGTCAGGCGGATGCTGTATTATTCATGTATTTATATGATTCTTGGTTGCTTGGGGCGGGACGTTTCCTGAATGGCAAGTGGCTGCGGAATTAAAGTTCAGCCTTGAGGGTAGGCAGTGTTAGAGAATGTGTAAATGTGAATACCTTATACTTAATGTTATAAGAGAAGGGTGGGAAGATGAATGACTTTCTCGGGGAAACGGGTAGTGGCCATCGGTTGATAGTTGTAAGTGCAAAGTGTAGTAGTGATTTAAATAAATGGCAAAACGGTGGTGGTGAGTTGTGTTACGAAATTGAGCCGTAAACCCGGACAATAAAATCAAGGGATTAAGGAATATATATTCCTACCCTTGTCCTGCCCAAAAATCCCGTATTGCCCGCAATCAGAGCGAGGTTATTGATGAGGTTGTGTAAGACTGATGTTGATATGATTTTTTTTTTCACTTTGGGTATTCTGTATTTTAGTTGCAGAGGTCTTAAGAAGAAATGAGTAGAATTATTTATGTTGTATTGTGTACATTTTTACATGCAGTATTTCATTTTGTTTTTGTTTTTGTGGAAGATGTGTTATTCTTTTGGGTGATTTCTATACATATGTATATTTTATGTTGCATTTCTGTTTAGTACATGCCATGCCTATTCTGGGTCGGAGTGTCCTCCATATATCATAGACTAGTGAGGGCGAGTGTGCACCTCCCGGAGTGAGGAGCTTGGGGGGGCAAGTAGTATGTCCTAATTCTTGTATGTAGATATGTGTTGTATGTCATGGTAAATGAACTCTTAATCATAAGAATTCCACAAAACCTATAGGTCAGCATGTTGTTGTAGCAAGATTGCATTTTGATAGCGAGGTGTGTTTAATTGCCTTTGGGCGCTCGAGTAGACAAGGCTCTCACCTGAATGTAGCTGTGTACAGTGTACTTACGAACCTTTTGTAATAAAGTGAAAAAAAAACCATGTTCCGATGTCTCCTCATTCGTCACTATGGGGCATATGTATATATATATATATATACATATATATATATATATATATACATATATATATATATATATATATATACATATATATATATACATATATATATATACATATATATATATACATATATATATATATACATATACATATATATATATATATATATATATATATGAAGCGGACCAAACTGAACAGCCGAAAACTGTTCTAGCTGGGAAGGCCAAGATTTCGAGATTTCGACATCTGAGTGGCAGGGACTTGGGCCACGTGATTCACACGTTGAGCCGCCCACAAGAGCGGAGGACCACCCACAGAGAAAGCTGTGCAGTCCTAGAGCAACCACTCACACCTCGTCATTACATCTCTTGAGGCACCTGTTACCTCCGATGTGGCCATCCCTGGTGCGAGTAGGACCAGATTTTGGCAGAACCGGGGAGAACAGGGGGAGCTTGAATCCAGGCCAAAGAGGGGGAAACACCAGGTCCCGATATGGTTCCATTAGAGACCGCCTCTGCCACCGTAGGCAGCACTATATATATGCACATATATATATATATATATATATATATATATATATATATATATATATATATATATATATATACATATTTATAAATTATATATATATATATATATATATATATACATATATACATATATATATATATATATGGTTAGTCACTGTCTATATAAGCTTGCCGACCAGGGTTCGATTCCCGGCCGGAGCCAAGCTCTTGTCTTTGTGTGATTTCGCCTGGGGCTCTGATCCCGAGGTCGTTAAGAGAATCCAGACATTAATATATCGAAAATATATATGGCTTATTTGAATATGAAAAACATGTAAAAATGTGCAAAATTTATCATTAATTGAATGCCAAGTAACAAACTACCAATTAGCTACGATGGTGAAGATGGGTTGATTTCAATTCGAAGTACAAAATACCTGAATTCGACAGGTATAAGTACAGTAGAATTGTCATTGACTTTTATCTTTCTTCGTGGCCGAATGGGTTAGTCACTGTCTATATAAGCTTGCCGACCAGGGTTCGATTCCCGGCCGGAGCCAAGCTCTTGTCTTTGTGTGATTTCGCCTGGGGCTCTGATCCCGAGGTCGTTAAGAGAATCCAGACATTAATATATCGAAAATATATATGGCTTATTTGAATATGAAAAACACGTAAAAATGTGCAAAATTTATCATTAATTGAATGCCAAGTAACAAACTACCAATTAGCTACGATGGTGAAGATGGGTTGATTTCAATTCTAAGTACAAAATACCTGAATTCGACAGGTATTTAAATATGAAAAACACGTAAAAATGTGCAAAATTTATCATTAATTGAATGCCAAGTAACAAACTACCAATTAGCTACGATGGTGAAGATGGGTTGATTTCAATTCTAAGTACAAAATACCTGAATTCGACAGGTATAAGTACAGTAGAATTGTCATTGACTTTTATCTTTCTTCGTGGCCGAATGGGTTAGTCACTGTCTATATAAGCTTGCCGACCAGGGTTCGATTCCCGGCCGGAGCCAAGCTCTTGTCTTTGTGTGATTTCGCCTGGGGCTCTGATCCCGAGGTCGTTAAGAGAATCCAGACATTAATATATCGAAAATATATATGGCTTATTTAAATATGAAAAACACGTAAAAATGTGCAAAATTTATCATTAATTGAATGCCAAGTAACAAACTACCAATTAGCTACGATGGTGAAGATGGGT
>NC_090739.1:35477592-35487592 GCF_036898095.1 Palaemon carinicauda | reverse complement strand
TACTGACGGTTTTTCTTTTCTCTTTATAGTGAACTCTTGATAGTAGTTAACGGCTTTACGTTGAAAAAAAGTAGCATATGAACAATCTCCAATACAGCAGAGAGCCATTGGTAAAAAAGAAAAGGATTATAAGATTTCTTTCCCAAATCACAGTTTCACTAAGCAATGTTTATATTGGTTGACGGCTCTATATTCAAAACTATTTTTTTTCAGTTGTGCCTGAGAATGGGGGCCGTTCGGGATGGGGGTATTATTGGATAAGGGAAATCTGTTATTGGTATTGACATTGATCGAATTGTAGAGGTTGGAAAAAATAGCGGCTAAAGGAAAAAGTGAAAACCATTGGGGAATTTCAGATATATCCATTGTGTTCCTGACAAAAGCCAAAGGGGGAAAGGTTTGTAAAGACAGCATAGATGAAAGCGGCCAACCATTGTAAAAAAATAATGAAATATTTAGATAAAAGAAAACACCCTGGTGTATGAAAGCTTTATTGGTGTGTTTTAGTTTTTCGGTATTCTATTGTTTATTGGTGAAAGTAGGGTGAGAATTTTAATCCATTTTACGGGGATCCACAAATTTCATCATAAGCTTAACACTCGTTTACTTTGACATTTGTTTGAAAGAGTTCACGTGTTCAGTTTGAAATGGATCCTATTTAGCCAACTTGAACTTTTTTAATCTATATTGGTTATTTGTTTTAGGATGATGATGAAGACTTTATTTTGTTCAACCTTACACCTATTTAATTTTCTGCTGAGGAAAGCCAAACTCACGAGGTGAATTGGTTTCTTTAATAATTCTTTTCAGGTACTTAAAATATTTTTCCAAATAATTTAACCGTCTTTTTTATCATTTGAAAGTTAAATCCATTTGCATAAACTACTTTTGTAGGACCAGTCGCACTTTGGAACCTTGGCGTACATGCACAAGACGTGAGCAGACAAAATGACTTACGACAAAATGCCTATGGACAAGGCAAAATTATCTGCCTACTTTTTTTTTTATAACATTTAGAAAAAAAAATTAGGTAAGAAAATATAATAATAGCATGTATATTAAGTTAAGGACACAAATTTTCACTTTTTTTTTTTTGTTACATAACTCAACAACGCTTATAGTATACTTACTGTTTTTTCCAGTGGTTCAGCAACTTTTGCTTTTTTATAGCATTTGGAAAAAATGAAAGAAAATATGTAACTTAAGGATAGAGCAGAAAACTTTTAGTAGGAGTGTTTTTGTTTTAAAAAATTGTCCTTAAAAACATAATACAGACTAAACGAAAACCTAAATAATTTTTAAAAACATAAAGTATGAGTGTCAATTTATTTAGATCATACATATATAAACACCAGAGATTTTAAATGATTAAAAATTATGCGCAATTGCACTTAGATAAGATAGGCCTTCTTCTTTATTGTATGTTGCTTAAATTTTCTTATTTGTTCATTTATTCGAATATATTTCTTATTTATTCATCATTTGCACTTAAGGACCGACTGTTCGAGAATAAACTCTGTACCTGCTTGTTCATCTTTTATTTTTTTTTTCACAAGTTTAGAAAGTGTTGGATGAATTATTGAAGCCTGGTGCCATCCATCTAGACTCTAGAGAGGTTGTAGCTCTTGGTAAATCAGATTCTATTCTGTCGTACACATTCCGCATTCGAATATCGAAGGTCAGGCGTCTTCGTCGATCTCGCTGAACTATTCCAAGCCAGGTAATTTTAAAATATTTAATGAATTCACTCAAAATTTCGTATGTTTCAGGATGAAGCCAAGTCAAAAAGTTTCTAAAAAGGTCTGCCATATCCTCTAGAGGAACAAAAGCATTGCCATTAATCGTGTACCAGCGTTGCAAACCAAGATTTTTTATTTTACGCCAAAGACACTGACTGAAATGAAAGAAACAAACAACCATTAATGGAAGTATTGGGAAAACATTTCTTCAAGCTCTTTATTGCAGACTCTGGACTGAGGCTCTGCTCTTTGAGGAACTCAAGTATTATATCATAAGTTTTTTCATCTTTCTTAGATGTAATGCAATATACTAATGGTAATGTTTTACTTCCGGGAACAACACAATGCAACGTATACAATTGTTTTCCAACTGGCGCAATGTTAAAAGTGCCATCACTTAACCACTTTTTTTCCCCTTTTCAAAACTTCCAAATTCCGTTTAATTGTGTAAATTTGTACACTTTCTGATTTGTACCATAAAAAAACGATCGTTTCTTGTAGTTACCGAGTGCGTCTTACACATCTTGCAAGTGTCTTTCACGGGAAAAGCATCGCATATGCTTACCAGGAAATCTTTTGTACAGTGATTAATTATGGAATATTGAGTTTCATCGGATTTAAGCGAATGGTCTTTCCTATTTTCAATCACTTTTAAAGCGCCCATACGTGCTTCATCTGGTTGATGTAAATGATTGCACTGGTTTACAAAAGAAAAAAAATTGGTCTGAGGCAAGAATGGGGATAGGTGTTTTTTGCTAATTTTGGTGTGCTGAATTCAAATTTATAAATAGTTTTGCTCTATCACCTCTAATTTTCTGGCTTTTGAATAGTCTAATTTTAGTATAAACAGAGAATATATGTGCTCATTTCAAGAGTTGCAGCAGCTTATAACAGATAAAACAGGATAGATAAAGAACACTGATTGAATCAATATACTTGGATGACACAATTACACAATTCATAGTACCACAGACAGTCAAAAGTGTGTTTTCTTAGAAGATCTGGTGTATTTTGCCTCCGGGATGTCACACAAGAGCATCCAGCAGAAGTCTTCCATCATGCCGGGGTTCCATTTGCCTTGATAGTTGCTCTCCATCTTCGTAATCTCTTGGTGGAATCTTTCTCCATGCTCATCACTCACTGCTCCAAGGTTTGGCGGGAAGAAGTTGAGGTGGAATGGAGAAAATGAATCTTGAGGGACATTCGGCACCCCATATCCTCGTAAGACTTTAGCAACTTTTCAATACAGGCTTGGTAATCTGGTACACGTGTGTTACCAAGGAAGCCACTACAGACTGACTTGAATGCTTCCCATGCTCTCAGTTCCTTTAAGTGAAGAAGCTCCTCAAAATCAGTATCCTTCAGCACTTCTCGGATCTGAGGTCCGACAAAAATGCCCTCTTTGAGCTTAGCAGCACTAACACCTGGGAACACAGTAGACAAGTGTTGGAAGGCAGCACCATTTTTGTCCAATGCCTTCACGAAATTCTTCATCAAACCAAACTTGATGTGAAGAGGAGGAAGAAGCACCTTATTCATGTCCACCAGAGGATTCCCCTTGACGCTGTGTTTGCCAGGAACAAAAGTGCTTCTAGACCCCCAGTCTTTCTGCTTATAATGCTGGGATAAAGCTCGACTATCCCAGAGACAGAGAAAACAACAGTACTTTGTGAAGCCCGCTTGCATATCCATAAGAAGACCAATGACCTTGAGGTCCCCACACAGACTCCATTGGTACTCGCTGTACTTGATAGCTTCTAAAAGAAGATCCATATTGTCATAGGACTCATTTAGATGGACAGAGTGTGCAATGGGAATGCTGGGATATTTATTCCCGTTGTGCAGAAGCACAGCCTTGAGATTTCGCTTGGAAGAGTCTATGAAAAGACACCAGTCTGAACGATTTTGTGGCAAACCAAGGGACGTGAACAAGCCAGGTATGTTCGTGCAGTAGCACAACTTATTTTCCATGTCGAAAAAGGAAACAAGGTCTTTGTTCCGATTCCTGAAACTGGTGATCCTTACATCTTCCTGGACTAGGTTCCCCTGTTTAAGCCGAGAAGCCAAGAGCTCTGACTGCTGTTTTGACAGATACAAATCACGAGCAAGATCATTCAGGCCTTCTTGCGTGATCCACTGTGGCTCGTTGCCACTTGTTCCTGAATATGTAGACTCAATATCTTCCAAAGATATTGACTCGGCAGAATCCTCCCTTGAAGGCATTTCTTCATCTGAGGAGGAAAGAAGATCCTTATTTACTGGAGTATGGGTACAGGAAGATCATCTGAATAGGGAACGGGTCTCATAGCAGATGGAAGGTTGGGATATTTGATCTTTTTCCTAGAAGATGCATTGAAACCAGTTATATTAGTTAAACAAAAATAACAATCATCTGCGTGGCTTCATGGCTCTCTCCAAACCATCGGGACTGCAAAGTTGAAGGCCGCTTTCTTGCCATTAAACCATGCAGTTAGTTCATTGTAGCAGGGTTTACAACAGATGTGTGGAGCCCAAGACTTGTCCTGATCACCAATTTTACAGTCAAAATAGTGAAAGTAGGCGGTTCTGAGGAGGGAAGTGATGGTTCGACGCTCTGCAACTGTTGTGAAATCCCCAGACACGTAGCAGAAAGAATTGGCCTTGTTGAGGCATCCTCGATGTTTTGACGTGCTTGAAGCCATTGGAGAATCTGAAAATATAACAAAGTAAAACTAAATCATATGCAAGGCAATAAAATGTGCATTGGAAAATGTAATACTAATATTTAGCTACCCAAAAGATTTTTAACAAGATAGTTGAGGGACACCAACCTCCTGCGCTACCTGCGAGACAACCTCTTCCAATGACTGCCAGAGCACTACTGAGTGTGGATTGAGACCTGCTGCCCTAACTGCCAAAATCCGTCTTGATATATAATTATATATATAATGTAATGCAATCACTTACATTTAGTGCATAATAACTAAAAAATAAGCCATAAGTCTCACAATATTAGAATTAACCCTGAATGCATATACGCCTTTATGTACCGTATATACACAAAATGCACACTATGCATATCTAAAAAAACTAGAGGTGATGAGTAAAAACTGATTTCAAATTTGAATTCAGCACCCCCAAATTAGGTAAAAACGGGTATTTTTGTGCTTGCCTCAATTTCTTTGTAAACCAGTGTTGTTAGAGTTCTTTTCGATAAGATAATTACAAGTAATTATACTGGTACTGCACGAAACCCTTTTTTTCCACACCTCCAGTATATGTGTCCTTCTTTCCTCGTGTTTACAACGTGTGCAAATCCTTTATATATGAGCTTTTACCCTTCTTTTTTATTAGCGATGATTTCCATTTCGGACTGAAGGGGTTCCTTTCAAAAATATAAATGACTGAATAAAGAAATTTATTTGGGTAGAAAAATTAGAACAAGTTCTATTCAAAACTATAATTAAGCGATAAAAAAAGTAGGAAAATAAGTTGTTGGTAGTTATATGGTTTTGATCATTCAGGTGGTTTCTAATTAATAGGTTTTTTGTCATTAGTCTGTTAGGCATTTTGTCTTCAGACATCTTGTCTAAGTTTAGGCATTTTGTTCACAAGGCGTTTTGTCGTTAGGTTTTTTGCCTATCTACCGCACAAGCAGCATATCCCCATCTCCAACGGTAATACCATAGAGCATTTTCTTTCCTCAAAACCGAAGAAAACCCCGATTTCATGTACAGTATATGTACGCTTTGTTCTATAGGTCTATCCCAAAAGTTTGATTTTTAGAACACGATGCGTGTTATGATTTCCGACTTTTAAGACCCTAATTTACTTTTTTGTATAGATTGAATCGAAGATTCCAAGACAAATTTACTATTTCCTGTGTTTTTTTTTTACATTCGTTGAAATAACGTTACTTTTTTCTGATGATTATCTGCCGGAAAACAATCGAGACTAATTACTTAGTAGTAAAGGTGAGAGAAAAAAATCCATGTGTCTTTAGCTGTAGTCGATTAAGTTTGTCAAGGTCTCTAAATGTCATATTTTCATGAGTTATATCGAAAGGTAAATATCCGAGACATGTCTACAGTAATTTCATTGTTACTAATGATATTACTCTTTTGTCAAGGAAGATGAGGTATGGCTTGTTATAATTCATAAATGGCGATAGTGCCCTTATTATAGATAAAAATGACATGGCCTGTTAATTGATATTTATGTATCCATTGAGGGAGATTATGACTGGAAAATTTACTTGAGCGAAAGCTGTATGTAATGAATTATTTTTTTTTTTTTTCATTAATGCCATTTGTAAACTGTAAGCCAAGTTATAATCCCATATAAAAATTTAGCGGGGAAATCATGTTGTTCTGACTTTGCTGAACGACTAAACTAATTATACTTAATCATTCCTCGAGTTGTAAATTCAAGATTATGAGGGCAACGTTAATATAGATAAATATGTTTTTTTTTCTTTTTTTTTTTTCTTTTTATCTATCAAGGAGGTTTTACCATTACATCTCGTCCAAACACATTCCGCATCAGGGGCTTATCATTAGCCCAATCCGGTACTTACGATGATTTCTTGAAAGTCGTAGTATGCTTTATCATATATGAAACGAGTAATCGTTATCCTTAAAAATTTTGACATTGCTTGATTACCCGTACTTACTGTGGGAAAAAATTGCCTCTATACTGTTTAGTGGAACTACGGTATTATTATCATAGAGTATCTTATATGCATTTTGGTAATAATATCATGAGTTCATATTATAGACAGGGGCCCAAGGCTGCAAAAAGTGTCATATTTTGGGAAGGATCTGACCTCATCTCTTGTACTTTTCGGCCATTATTTTTTGGCAAGAGTAACACCTCCCATTACATAATCAGGAGGCCTGCTCGACTGTTCGAATTGCGAAATAAGATATTTTGGTTGATTTTGTTTGACTTATGCAGTAAATAGAACAAAAGAAAAGACAGTGAAAATTTCTAACTTCCATTAGATATTGCAATTTTATTTTGAGAATACAGGTTGCATGTCATTGAGGATCCGTAAAAGCATTGTTTAGATTATTTAAAATGTGTTTACATTATCCATAGAGCAAAAATAAATTGAAAATTTAAGTCAAATATCTAAATTGTGTTCTTTCAGCACTCGGATTCATTGATAAATGTGTGAAAGCCAGTATGATTAATGTACTTTGTTAAAAGTACACAATGAATATGTAAAAATAGAACACCTGTGCAATAATGATAATATTACAAATGAATGGTGAATGTCCAAGAATAGTGTAGTGCTTTGTACTGTACTATCCCTAGGTTAAAGGAGAAGAGCATTGTCACTGTTTGAAAATAATTCCTTGTCCAACAGATTGGTACATTGCCAAAATATCTTTCAAAATACGCTTTTCTTTTTTATTTTTATGTCATTGTTTTTGCTCTAATGATACTACCAACAGTTTAGCTAAATATAATGAATGATGCAATGGATAAAGGATTTTTTTTCATATTAAAGTAAGTATTTTTAATACTTTGTAGTATTACCCATAACATGAAAATTCAAGTCAAAGAATCTGTCAATGAACATAAGTTTCAATTTAAAACAAGTAAAGGTCAATCTAGAAAAAGTCTTAGATATAGATAATAAAATCATATTTAAAATATCTAAGGTTTAATCCAAATAGTCTTAACTTAATCTAATCTGCTAAAATTCCATTAAGAAAATTGATTTAAAAACTAAACTTCAACAAAAAGTATCATATTTACAATAGCTCAATTAAAAAAAACTATTAAATATAATATAGAATAACGATAAATCAAATATAAACCCGTATATTTAATTCAGAATAATTGTTGACTAAAAATTGTTTTATTTGAAATAACTGAATATTGATTTAAAAATAAAGGTGGGTCCTTTATACCTAAAATGTTTCAAATTAAGCTTTTTTTCTTTTTAAGATTTTTATATCTTAATTTGATCTTCACTTATTTTGATTTGATGGTGTTAATGTGCATTTTATTATGCAGATGACATCACTTTGTTTGTGCCCTATAGTGCATAAGTAAATAGACATAGCAAATACTTCGATCCCAATGCATCATGACATTTGATAGGAATGGAATCAACTAATGATGACAGCCAGCAAGAGGTAAGGACACATTTAACGTGGAAGTCTTTTTCACCACCTCTTGAATGAAGACGATGCTAAAAAAAATCATCCAACAGTGATTGGGCATGGACCATTTCTTCCAGAATCGCTCATCATCCCAGATGCAGTTCAGTCGTCAATTGGTTACTGTATGAGAATATTATAAAAACTATGACTACAACATTGTGTTATAACAAGTGGTCAAACAATGTACGAGATTGCCCTTGGACTACGAAAGATGAACCCAAGAAAATTTGGAACTCTTGTGCTATGTATGGGGAGATCCACATTGCCAGCAGTTTCGTGGGTGCAAATTTTCTGGTTTAGAAGATGTTCTTGTCAAGTCTGGTGTCTGTGACCCTAGAAGAGCAAACACATATATGGCAGGAAAGGACTACCATGGGATGCTGAGCACTCAAAGTTTGGTCCTGATAGCTTTGTTTCTTCTTACACTGGTATACATTCGTACAGTAGTGGATTGATGAATTTATTGCCCTTGTCCATGAGCGTTGGGCTGATTTAGCTATGGTGATTATAATGTTTGATTTGGGTAGCAGCTAGAGTATGATGCAGAAAAATATCGCTATTTGAAAACCAAGCTAAAATTTTGCTCACCAACTACTAATCCTTGTTTGGTGTACATAGATGCGGTGCAAACTTTGAAATGATATATACATGCCGAGTATGCAGGAATATGGAAAGCACATGTGATTGAAACACAAAATATGTTTCCCTATCTAGTTTCTGTGGACACGACAAGTATATCTCATGTTTGCCACACTACCCTGAACGCCCTGAAAAACTTCTAGAAACTGCAACGTACATTGATATAGGATTCAAAGTAGGCAAATTTACTGTGCTTCTGCTACCTGAAATCTTTAATGGTGTTTGGTCGGGTATGGCTCTGGAGCAGATGTACAAGTGTGAAGCCAAGAACTAGCTCTTTCATGGTATCAATCAAAAGTATCACACCATCGACAAGTACTTGACAGTTCTTCAGTGATGATAACCGTTTTTGAGCAGGTGAAAATCATGATTTACATGAATACTATCACCGCAAACAAATATAAAGGAAAATAACTGCAAGGATTTTATCTACATCAAAGAAATCATTAAAGTAATTGACACTAAGATGAGGAACCCTTTCAAACATGACAGAAATAGCCTTGCAAAATTGAAAATGGCAAGAAATCAAAGGCAAAGGATCTACCAAATGCCAAGCAGATTGAATTGTTAGCTTTATCATAAACAAAAGATGGCAGTAATGTGCTTGGTTGGTGCTGTGAAGCTGACAACATTTGTGGAGAAGTACGAAAAGCTTCATCAATTAATAAAAAATCAAAGCAAATTTATAAAGATGAAAGTAGTTTGATCCAGCTCCTTTACTCTCTTCAAAATGTGAACAATAGCCAAAAAATTAAAACTTATAGCCATGAGTGAACTCTCCTTGGACCAGAGGTAACCTAGCCACAAGGGTATGTCATACACAAAAGAAATAAGGCTGAATTTGTAGTTGGTCTCCAAAAGGAACCTGGAGAGTTCTTGATGGAAACAGATTAGCTTCCATACTCAGATACCTCCTCACACTTCATTATTTACAACATGGCACTCATCCACAGCAATGGTTTCTTGATTGCACCACATTCCAGTGATTATAAAAAAAAGCTTGCAATCATGCTTGCAAAAAGACTCACAAATTTTTGCAACCTTAATGTTGTTGGTGACCGGTTTGACATTAACCCCTCCAAATCACTCACACTCAAAAAACATCCAAAAAACATGTCAGCAGGTCTAAGTAAAGCTTATGACATCCAGGACAGATGGTCCATTCCACAATGAAAACGTTTTATTGCAAATAATTCAAACAAGGCATCCCTCCAAAATTTCATTGCTGTGTCCTGGATAGAAATGCTCACTCACTCCCTCAAGGATTCAGACTGATCTTGGGTAGGATGCTGAAATACTCTGGGAAGTTTGTATTATTGCCATCCAGTGCAGTTGTTGACCTCCTAGATCTGTCCTGCGCAAGCCATGAGGAAGCAGATACGACGATATCTTGTACTCTACAGTGTGCCATTCAACATCATTGATATTTTAGAGTTTTGATTCAAATGGCAGACTTGGGCATCATAC
>NC_090739.1:35430092-35470092 GCF_036898095.1 Palaemon carinicauda | reverse complement strand
ATGTAGATTTGAGTACAAAGTCCTCAGAGGAATATTGGAAGTTAAATAGCAGACAGGATTAGAAGTGAAACTATAAGAGAAATATATTACCCAAATGCCATATGTGGATGAGATAATGGTGAGGGGTAGAGGGAAATGGTTTGTGCATGCTCTTCGCACTCCCCAAAGAAGCATGAAGTAGGAGATGATGAATGGAGAAGCTTTGATTTAAATAACTAAGAAAGCGACGACTGACGAAATCTAACCGAGTCCCTTTGCTTCGATAGGCGCAGGGGGAGATGATGATATATGTGCGTGCGCTTACATAACCATTATTTACTTAGTATTATGTCGGTTCTGATATCCAAAGACAACACTGTGTCTTCAAGATAAAAAAGTCCAAACGTAAAAACAAACAACTCTTCTATATAGTTCCTTTTAATTTATTTTTCCGACGGCTGTTTCATCCATTGTCTTATGGATTTTTTCAAGGCTACCTTGAACAACGGAAATGCTCTTTAACATAAAGTGTAGTTCAATAAAAGTTTAAAGATAATATATGCCTATTTTTTAAAGTAATTTTGAAAAACGAAAATATTTTTCATGGTGTCCCAAAAGATCACCAGATCTGCTCAAGACGAAGTTGCTCTTTCAGGCCCTCATAAAAGCCCAACGCTGCTCACGTAGGGAAGGTTTCCATCCTCCTGCAAATATGAAGTATTTAAAACCCCAATGGCCGTAGATTTATATTATCGATTTTATATACATACATATATATTATATATATATATATATATATATATATACATATATATATATATATATATATATGTATGTATGTATGTATGTATGTATGTATGTATGTATGTATGTATGTATGTATGTATGTATGTATATATATATATATATATATATATATATATATATATATATATATATATATATATATATATATATATTTATATTTATATATAGGAGAAACAGAAACTAATATCACCACATATGTATTTATTGCAAATGTTTCGACATTTCAAATGTCATCATCAGTGCTACCCAAAGTAAAGATAAAGGAAACAATACAATCAAATTAAAAATTACATAAAATTAGTAAAGAATTATTAAAAAGTACATAGAAAATGGATGTAGAGAGCCATGTTTCTTTAGGAAAATGTGTAAGGATGACGACCATGGGCTTGAGGCATTTAGGCAATGGCCCGTTTCTTCCATTTGGGCGAACGTTTGTTTACCATTTGCCAAACGATCTGGTGCCAGACATTTGAATTTGGCGAACACTGGGGGGCCCATGGTCTTGATATGGTGATAAATACTGTGTTTCAGGGGAACAGTGGGCGTTTGATGAAGTTGTGGACGCAAAACCTCCAGGTATGATGTGAGGAGGTGGGCGTAGGCCTCCATGTGTGCACTGATGTGGAGAGTGAGGTTAGAAGGGTGGGTTGGAGAGGCGTTGAGGAGTACGTATCAGTGTTGACTAACCGTTGGTGAGCTACATCGACCAGGAGGTGGACATGTGATAGAAATTCTCCACCGGGGATTGGTAATGTGACGTCAGCAACAAGAAACTTTCAAATATATTTAACTCTTCCAAACATATTTGGTGCTTTCATATGATAATGTGAGGGTTTCATAACAGTGGGTGGTTTTCACAGAACCGTTGGTAGTTGCCAGGCAGATGTTAGCAGATTTAGACTTAATACGTCGTGTCCTGGAGAGTGGTCTCGGCAGAAGAGAACGGCAAGCACCCGTGTCTACCAAAAATTGCATGCCAGTACCTAATTCATGTAAAAAGAAAAGATTAATGACGGGAGGCCACCGCCACAAGTGATGGCCTTCTTACACGGTTATTGGCCACTGATAACCCTTTACACATTTCTTCGCAGCAGCCCTGAATTTGGTGTGGTAGTAGCATAACTGTAGCTGATGGAGGTTGCTAAGTGACTAGAGAGGTCAGTGGCTGGGGTGTAAGGGAGAGATGGTATATGTGGTTGGTCAGCGGTTTTGTTACGACTCTGGCACTTCACGGGTTGGGCTTCCGTGTTCTACCGCATTCATGTCAACTTTGATCGATGTTGAATAGTTATATACTTCGTGAGGAGGGGAGGCGTTGATGGAGGTCTGGAAAGTGGTGAAGTGGCTATCCATAAGTTCGTTATCTTTGGTCCTCAGATCATTCATGGGCAAAATATCAACATTGGGGATGGCAGCACGTACAGGTTCTAAAGTTCGCGGAGTAGATTTACTTCACAAGGAGAGCCGTCAGCAGCAGGTTGCAGACGAGCAATACTGGTCATTTCCCTGAGGGTGAGCAAAGCCTTTTGGTACCTCAACGGTTGTTGAGAGAGCTGAACAAGTTTTAATATGCGTTCGCCCAGTGATAGTGAATATTGATCCAGGAGGTATGATTCGAGATCTTTGTACGTTATGGGGTTGTCCCCTTGCACAGCCAATCGGAGATTTCCGGGAAAGTGTACCTCGGGGATGGCCGCTAGAACGTAATCATCTTTGGTGCTTGACTGAGTCGCACCTTTTATGCAAAACTGGACTTCAGCACGCTGGAACCAGGCGAACGATTATCTGCTGGCGAAGAACAGTAGTTCCAGGGGCGTGGCGTTGATAGTAACACATATATATAAATATATATATATATATATATATATATATATATATATATATATGCATATATATATATATATGCATATATATATATATATATATATATATATATATATATATATATATATATATATATATATGCGCATATATATACATTATGTATGTATATAAATATATATATATATATATATATATATATATATATATATATATATATATATATATATACTGTATATACATTATATATATATATATATATATACATATATATATATATATATATATATATATATATACATATATATATATATATATATATATATATATATATACATTATATATATATATATATATATATATATATATATATATATATATATATATATGTATATATATGTATATATATATATTATATATATACATATATATATATATATATATATATATATATATATATATATATATATATATATATATACTGCAGTGTGTGTGTGTGACAATAGACATAGGAGATGATGATGATGATGTATGTGTAGTGTATTTATGTGTATAGGTAGTAGGCTGACTAGGGCACCAGCAACCCATTGAGATACTAACGCTAGAGAGTTATGGGGTCCTTTGACTGCCCAGGCAGTACTACATTGGATCCTTCTCTCTGGTTATGGTTCACTTTCCCTTTGCTTACACATACACCGAATAGTGTGACCTATACTTTACAGATTCTCTTCTGTACTCATACTTGATTCTGTAGTTGTTACTTGTAACGATGCAGCCCCTGGACCTGATGGAATTCCATATGCAATGATTAAACAAGTACATTTTAATACAAAGTTATTTATTTTAAGCATTATTGATAGAATATGTTTATGTAAAATCATGGAGAAGACGGTCAATGCAAGGCTGATATGGTACCTTGAAAAGAAGGGTATTCAATGTGGATTCAGAAAAATACACTCAACGACTGATGTGTTGATACGACTTGAGTCCTCTATTTGTGAAGCCTTTGCTTCCAAACAGCAACATGTGACAGTCTTTTTTGACCCTGTAAAGGCATATGAAACCACATAGAGGTATGGTATACTTAAAAAAAATTCATGAATTTGGATTAAGAGGAGAGCTACCACTATTTATTCAGTCATTTCTTCCACATAAAGTTTTTCAAGTGAGTGTGGGGGAAACTATCAGAGAGTAAATGTCAGTAAGAAGGAGTTCCTCAGGGTAGTGTGCTGAGTGTAACCCTGTTTGCAGTAGCAATTAATGAGACATCCTGTCATTCACTGGGATGTTCTCTCAACATTATTTGTGGATGATCTCTCCATATCATTTGCCGGAGCTAGAATGGCAATGGTTGAGAGAAAAATACAACTCAATTGACAAAATTATCCAGTGCGCTGATATGACTGGATTTAAGTTCTCGAGAAGTAAAACTACTATTGTCCATTTCTGTCGTATCCGGGGAGTATATCCAGACCCGGATATATACATTAAAGGTCAACGGATCCCATGTGTAAGTGAAGCTAAATTTTTAGGTTTGATATTTGATTGTAGGCTTACTTCGGTTTCTCACTTGAAAACGTTGAAAGCTTAATGTCTTGAGGCTATAAATATTTTAAAAATATTGTCCCATACATCAAGGGGGGAGACCGCAATACTATTTTAAAATTGTATTAGGCTTTGATTTTTTCCAAAATTAAATTAGTTATGGATGTCAAATATACTCCTCAGCCACCCTAAGCCAATTAAAGATATTAGATTCAATACATCATGCTGGTATTAGATTGTCCACAGGAGCGTTTAGAACTTCACCTATCCCAAGTCTCCTTGTTGATGCTAGAGAGTTACCTCTAGACCTTTAC
The DNA here is from genome assembly GCF_036898095.1 of Palaemon carinicauda. Lineage (NCBI taxonomy): Eukaryota > Metazoa > Arthropoda > Malacostraca > Decapoda > Palaemonidae > Palaemon > Palaemon carinicauda. The sequence goes on along the minus strand of NC_090739.1, from coordinate 35,465,626 downwards.
CGAATGTCCTCTATTATTCGGTATTGGTTTACATTGCAAAGACTCCCTAATTCTTTAGCCTTTTAAACTGTAAGCCTTGCAAGGCCCTCAACATACTTTGAGCTGCACCCAAAATCTCCTCAACCTTATGGCTTTCCTGTGAAACAATTATTAAACAGTCTCCATATAACTAGAATTAAGGTGCTTCCATTTAAGGTATCATTAATGCCTCCATGGAAATTACCTGAGGTATCCTTTTTGTAAATACTTTATTGGAGTTAAGAAGAATATGACTGACTTAGAATTCAGGTCTCTTTTTATGGAACATGTTGTAGAACATAGAGGATTGACTTATATATACTGATGGCTCCAAATCTGATGCTGGCATTGGATTTAGAGTACATAGTAATGGTTTTAAATGTAGAGGTGCCCTTCCTTAAACCACTTCCATATTTACTACCGAACAGTATGGCATACTAATACTAACTGCTATTGAGAAAATAGCATTGAAGAAGGAGGGTAATTTTTCCATTTTTAGTGATGTAAGGAGTGTCCTTCAAGCTTTAGAAGTTTTTAATTCTAGTAACCCTCTAGTTTTAAAGATTTTAGAATGGCTTTTCATTATTGGACAGAGAGGTATAATGGAATGAGAAGGCAGATTTACTGGCGAAGAATGCTGCATCCGAGTTGCTACCGAGAAGGTATCCCATTCCCTGTAATGATTTTCTACCTAACATCAAGAAATTGTTTTGTAATAAATGGAAACAGCACTGGGATAGTCTAGATGGCAATTAAATGAGAGAAGTAACAAACGTCATATCTCCTTGGAGGTATAACATGATGCCCCGAAAGTGGGAGGTGTCTCTTTGTCGTCTGCGTATTGGTCACACTCGGTTGACACATGAGTTTCTGCAGAAGGGCCAACACCAACTGTATTGTGACGGCTGTTTGGTACCTTTAACAGAGGCATTTGTTGACCGAATGCCCAAAATTATAATAACTTAAGAAATAGATATCTGTTTGAGGCATGAGATGAAGATGGCAGGTTCATCCTTGCCAAGATTCTTGGACATGATGTGTCCTACCATGCGAGCGACATTTTTAGATTTACTTCAGAAGCAGGTCTTCTGAAAACTATTCAACTTCTATAATGACATTCAACTTCTATAATGACATTTAACTTCTATAATGACATTCAACTTTTAATTGAATATTTTATTTTTTATATAAAATAAATGATACCGGCGTCAATGACCTTAGATGTCAGGATGCCTGAAAACTTTAAATCAATCAATCAATCATACACCTGACAAAACTAAGATTACCAAACAGTTCTTCATCCAAGGTGTTAACTACTGCAGGATAATTGTTCTGTGGCTACTTTCCTCTTGATAAGGGTAGGAGAGAGACTTTAGCTATGGTAAGCAGCTCTTCTAGGAAAAGGACGCTCCAAAAACAAACCATTGTTCTCTAGTCTTGCGTAGGGTCATAGCCTCTGTTCCATGATCTTCCACTGTCTTGGGTTAGAATTCTCTTGCTTGAGGGTACACTCTTGAAAACTGTTTTATCTAATTTGTCTCTCTTCCTCTTGTTTTTTTAAAGTTTTTATCGTTTATATTAATATATATATTTCAATGTTACTGTTCTTTAAATATTTCATTTTTCCTTGTTTCCTTTCTTCACTGGGCTATTTTCCCTTTTGAGGCCTGTGGGGTTAAAGATCCTGTTTTTCCAGCAAGGGCTATAGCTAAGGAAGTAATAATGAGGATGATAATTATAATAATAATGATAATAACAATAATAATAATAATAAAAAATATATATATAAATATATATATATGTATATATATATATATATATATATATATACATATATATATATTTATATATATATATATATATATATATATATATATATATATATATATATATTTCCTGTCACTCTAAGCAGAATTACCAAACGTAAGACTACTCTCTCCTTCCCTGTCTCTTGGGTAGGGTGGAGAGGGAATAGTGATACCCCTGAAACTTGTGTTGCAGTTAGGTAAGGGAGAGGGGTTGGAAGGGATAAATATGTGTTCATATCTTTCTAAGACTTTAGTCGTCATTTTGATGGGTCACGTAGATTAGTGTATATATATATATATATATATATATATATATATATATATATATATATATATATATATATATGTATGTATGTATGCATATATAAATATGTATGTATGTATATATGTATATATATATTATATATATATATATAAAATATATATATATATATATACAATAGTCTCGTGTATATATATATATATATATATATATATATATATATATATATATATATATATATATATATATATAATTTTATGCTAAATTAGTATTTATTTTCCATTTTGAATTCAGTTTACATTTACTATTATCCACATTGTATTATTTGTAGGAACTCCGCGTTTGATTTTTTCGATAAAGGGTTTGAATTAATATTTCATCAGCAAGTCATAATTTTGGTGGTGATCTTACCATTCGGACAAATATATAAAACATTAATCCAGATATGTAGTAGAACAAAATCCTTCGATGACGGTCACACAAGACCACCCAAAAGCCCTCTCCCCCCCCCCCCCCCCCCCGTCCCACTCTTATCCCGAAAAAACATTGACAAATAGTTGTCGGCCAAACTATCATGATAAAGAAATATTGGTGTTTTTTGGACCAAATCCCATATTTTCTCATCTTTTCATAAACTATGCGGTTTGTTTGATGCCAAATAAGTTTTAGAAAATCAGCCAACCAGTCTTCCCGATAAGAAAGGAAGACATTATTTATAATCAACTTTATTTGTGTGGTTAGTAAATGATCATTATATATCTTTTTTTTTTCTTTTGTCAAAAGTAGAATGGGTACATTTCGTTTCTCGTTTATTTCTATTATTTTCACAAAATGTTGATAAAAAATATCTCGGTCTATGGAAGACGTAACTCAAGACATAAGATCTTTCAAATCTACTTTACTTTCATTGAAAAATGAGGCGCAGTAAGCCTGGATGTAAATGTGTAAAGAAAATTTAACTCAGTAACCATTGGCTATTGGCATATCGTGACCTATGGTACCCCGCATAGGGATAGTGATGTCAGTGTACGTCAAGCGTTGCACGGTTGGCATTACTCAAGGATTATGTTGCGTCCTTCACCTCTATTTGCACATAATTTTTATCTCTCTGAACCTCGTACCATCTTCATTTTTTTCATCTTGCTATCCAACCGCTTTTACTACTTTTAACTTCGTAGTGCAACTGAGGGGCTCTATCCAAGTTGCAACACAACTCTGAATAACTGCACCAGTTTTAGCGTCGGCCCATTGACCCAAATGACCTATGACAAGGTTTACCGAATTGGAATTGCAAATTGTTTTCCTGAAGTTTTTACACCAGAAGAGGTGTGGTCAAAGGGAGCGGGAATATTAATTTTCGTGACAGGGTAGGCTCAGAATGAATGGAAAAATAACTCTCTCTCTCTCTCTCTCTCTCTCTCTCTCTCTCTCTCTCTCTCTCTCTCTCTCTCTCTCTCTCTCTCTGAAATCGCAAAGAAACTGCCGTAATATAATACATTGATAATTTTGTCTTTAATGGTGTTGAGTATGAAGATGATTTGTAGCAGAAACGGAAAGAAAATCGTTGATAAAGTATTGGTTGAATACTATTTTTTTTTAAACGGCAAATGACTGCGTTCAGAACGCATACAAATAGGTATTGCTTATCTGTCAGAAAAAAAAATGATCAGCTTTTAATGGTTATGTAATAAATTTTCTTAAGCCAATTTATTCTATGTCTGGGGCCTCTGGGATAAATAACAAGACAAATTTGAATTGTGCCCATTTATAGATTCCATTTAACGGTTTGACAGATAGCAAGTCTAACATGGACATTGTACCTCATTCTGGGGCCCCATTAATCGTAGGAACTCTGAACCAATTAGCCAAGAGTAGTACAGGCCATTTATCAAGGGTCTCAACTGGTATGGTGTGTGTGAGTGTGTAGTTGTCCATTTTTTTCAATAAAGAAACCTCTTTCTTCTGTTGTTTAAAGTGTGACTAAAGTCACTTTATTTTCCTCAGATTTCTTTGAACAGGTTATTGCATAAAGCCATTTTTATTGCTTTTCAGCTTTTTAGATCAGAATCTAACAAATGTTTTGTTCAGTAGGAAAGGTCTCGTCTTTGTTCTCGTAATGCGTAAATTTAGATTTTCGGTGTTTATGTCTATGGTTTAGTAGCCAACTGTATTCTCCGTGAGTAGAAAATTGACAAATTTACTCGCTTATAGGTAGGAGTTGAATCATGTACTGTTGATACAGATAATTCTGCAGGTTATCCTTAGAGAATTATAGACCAAAATACCATTTTTAATCACATTGGCAACCAAAAATTACTATTTTTTTATATATATATCTTCAGCAATTCAATTTAATGTGTTTAACTTAATTATTATTATTATTATTATTATTATTATTATTATTATTTTATATTATAGCCTGAGACTCACATGACATTAAATCAGCTTATTGATTTATTTTCACGGCCTCCTCTGGAAATTCTCAAAGCTCTTCTTATTGCTTATACGTCTTTGGAAACTTGTCGATGGAGAATAATTTGGCCGTATACTTAGCGTCAGTTTTACGAAAGTTTGTTAAAAGTCTTGTTAATCTTATTTAGAACTTATCAATGTTACATTTGGTGCTGCAACTGGAGGTGGGACCAGTGAGGAAAAGAGAGCGTTGATTTTCCTATTGGGATACTATCAAATTAATATGTGGCATAATGGCAAATGTATCGATTATTTTGAAAACCATGTCACGCACTTGGTGTTTTTAAAGTGGTTGTACACACACACTCTCTCTCTCTCTCTCTCTCTCTCTCTCTCTCTCTCTCTCTCTCTCTCTCTCTCTCTCTCTCTCTCTCTCTCATTGAACCTAAATCCAATGTGGATTAGAATAATTCCAACCTTTTGCCCTTCTTTTCATTAGAAGGCTTACGCCATTTGTTTAACTTAACTGTTCTGATTGTTATGGGATGAGGTTACTGACTTGTGCCCTTTCTTTAAAACTACCTGACTAGATCTAAGTTCTCAATTCTCTGGGGAACAATTACCTTTAAATGTGTGTTATCCTTGTCCTCGCCCAGGATTTTTTTCAATTATCAGGCTCCAGAGAAACAGAAAAAAGCGCAATCGTTAATGTCACTTTCATAATTTGTCAAGGACGGCTGTATAATTTCCAGATTAATTTAATTTTTTTCTTTTTTGCAAAACTTTAAAATTTTTAGGTTGGGTATTTATGGATGGTTAGTGTATTATGTACATTTGAATGTAAATCTCAATACCTAGTCGCGTGCTATGATGAGAGGATGCTCAATTTTTCAAATTGTTTATTAGAATTGAGTACCCTCAAAGAAGAGAACACTACCCCAAAACAGTGGAAGACGAGGGTACAGAGGCTATGGCATTACCTAAGACTAGAGAACAATGGTTTGATATTGGAGTGTCCTTCTTGGCCGAACGGTTGCTTATCATGGCTAAAGAATCTCTTCTGCCTTTACCAAGAGGACAGTAGCCAATGAACAATTACAGTGTTTTTATGTGTTGGAGGACATAGGGGAATGTGGAAAGAATTGGCGAGTATTTGGTGTGTGTGTGGGCAAGGGAAAAATGAGTCGTAACCATAGAGAGAGGTATTGAATATATTACTGTGTGGCTGGTCGAAGGACTTAATAACTCTCTACAGAAAATTTACTTTTGTGAGACACATTAGGTATGTGTCTTCTTCATATGCACAAACAAATTGGTTTATTCAGAAAGTCTTGTAAGATTTTCGGTGATCAATCTATTCTGAAGAAGTATTTTAATACTTTCATTCTACCTTGTTTCGAGTGGTGTTCTCTTGTCTGGTCTCCAGCTGCTGATTCTCATCTTAATTTATAATACAGGAAGTTACGGTCTCAAATTTCTTATTTCTGATCTACTTACACTTACTTACTTGTTTTGGGTTTAAATCCAACCCTCCACTGAAGTCGAGTGAACTACTTCTCGGGCGGGTCCATATTAATCATCTAATGAAACATTTTCATTATAACTTATACAATTCTTTGATTGTAGCATCTTCCAAATCATATGATCTTGTGAAAAGTAATGTCTTTAGTTTCTTCTTAAATTCAATTGCTCCCTTTAGGTCCTTCATTTCAGTTGGCAGTTTATTATAATGTCTAGGCGCACAGTAGCTAAAAGCCCTTTCACCAAATTTACTATTTGTTCTTGGTTCAGATAGCCTATGTTTGTCACTCATGTGTCTTATGTTAACATTTGTTTCTAGTTCTAGTTTGTTCAGGCATTCTTTTAGATATTTTGGTTCATTTTGGTTCAGTATCTTAAACGTTAGTAAGAGTAGCTTGTATTCAGTTCTCGCTTTTACCGGCAGCCAGTGTAATTTAATTAGTGCAGGGGTAACTCTTTCCCTATTGTGCAGTCCTTTTATTAATCTAGCGGCTCTGTTTTGTACTCTCTGAATTTTCTTCAGCTGATAATTTGGTAAGCCATAGAACAGTGAGTTGCAGTAATCAATTCTTGAAAATATGTGGTGATTAATGAGTATGGCCATAGATTTTTCATTTAAGTATTTACTAATAAATGCTATGTTTCTAATATGATAGTTACAATTTCTTACCATATTATTTATATGTTCATTCATTGTCAGTCTATCATCCATGATTACTTCAAGATATCTGACAGATTTCTTTAGGTCAATGATCGATTGACCTATTTCAATTCTTTGGAAGCATTGGATTCTTTTTATATCTTTTTCATTTCCAAAAATAATACATTCACTTTTGTCTTCATTGAGCTTGAGCTTTTTTGTTAACATCCAAGCCTTAATGTCATTCATTATTTCATGTATCTTTCTTTTAGCGTCATCAACTGATTCTATTGGGAAATAGAATTGTGTATTATCAGCGTATATTTTAAATTTAACTCTGTGAGTTTCAAGTATATTTGCCAGTTCAATCGTGTAAATTTCAAACAGGAGAGGACCTAGTACACTGCCTTGAGGCATCCCTTTGGTTAGTTTTCTAGTCTCAGATTCAACATTTGATATTACTACTAATCTCTGGCACCGTCGTTCAATTAGTTCGTTATGCATGTTGCTTAAGATTTTTCGTAATTAAGAGCATCCTTTACATTAAAATCTTCCAAGACAGTACCATCCTGCACGTAATACTAGGTATGCAGTTCATTCTAATAGTCAAAGCAGCTCCATCATGAGGCAATATACTACACAGTATTCTAGAAGTTTTATTCCAGCTGTTACCTAGTTGTGGAATGATCTTCCTAATCGGGTAGTTGAATCAGTAGAACTTGAAAAGTTCAAACTTGCTGCAAATGTTGTTATGTGGAACAGGCTGACACAAGTCTCTTAAGAAATATCTGTTTTAATGTTGTTCCTGTTTTTAAAATTTATTATTTTAATTGTTCATTATTTCTCAAATAGTTTATTTCCGTATTTCCTTTCCTCAATGGGGTATTTTTCCCTGTTTGAACCCTTGGGCTCTTAGCGTCCTACTTTTCCAAGTAGAGTTGTAACTTAGCTAATAGTAGTAATAATAATAATAATAATAATAATAATAATAATAATAATAATAATAGCGTTGGTATCTCAATGGGTGGGAGGTGTCCAAGCCAACCTACTACCTACTAAGTAGGTAAAGGTTTCATTTTGATTGTTGATGGTAATAAATATTAATTATGATAGTCCATTGTTATTAGGTGGATCTTTTATCACTATGGATGACAGCTAAATGTCATACCGAAGGCCTACAGAAAGATTATTAGAGCGACCTCAAAACATTATAAATTTAAAAGCAGCTGTACCACTGCATATTAGCTACTCTGTTAAGACTCATAGCAATAACATTTTACATGAAACAAAGAAGGAATTTTATATGAGAAATAGTCAAAGATCATATATAATATAAAATTAGATCAGTAACATCGTTAAATTAGATCTGTCAAGACTTCAATCTGTTCAACAGAGAAGCATTTACAGACAAGTCTAAACTAGGAAAATCATTTACTTTTCAAAACCTGGTCACAGCTGGAATAAAACTTAATAAATAATTTTACTTTTTAGTTATTAATTTTAAAAAAATTAAATTCTTTTTCACTGGTGAGAGTGAATTTTTCGTGTATTTCGTGTAGTTGTCTGGAGTGAAAATTACATCGGAATATAGTTTCTAGATGAAATCAGGTTTCTGAACAAACTTACAGAATGATAATTTCCTGCCCCTTCAGAAAAAGAAACGATTTAATAAATGAAGTTTCAGTATTTTTCTCATCTTAGCATTGTTAAAATTACGGTAAAGTTAACTGGTTAAAATCCTTTGACAGCGCTGACAATTGGGTTTATATTTATCGATTTGTAAGGTTTATACCCACGCACTTATAGATACTGTAAATGTATGAGAGCAGAAATGCTTAAAAAGGGAAGGAAAAGCAAGAATTTTTTTTCCACCAATACAGCACATCAATTCAGTACAAACTTTAGAAGCATGAATAAACCGACCCCAAGTAAATCCCTAATGCTTCTAGTTATGGTTTTTGGACCTGGTAGGAAGTTGAAGCTTGAATCTTTTATAGGAGGTCAACCCTCCAGCATATCTGAAATAAACTTTGTCAGCTTTCAGTAGCAGCCAATATAGAAGAGCATGAATGATAAAATCAGGACGATGATGGACTGCAATATGTAAAAGGAATGAGGTACATGCCATTATTTACAATTTCCTCTTCTATCAGAACGGGATTTAGCTAGAGAACGTCACATCGGTGCAGAATTACAAATATATATATATATATATATATATATATATATATATATATATATATATATATATATATATATATATATGTGTGTGTGTGTGTGTGTGTATATACATATATATATATATATATATATATATATATATATATATATATATATACATATATATATATATATATATATATATTATATATAACAAATTCAGCCGTTTCCAGACCACTGGCCCCCAGGCTGAAGCCTTGATGAGGATGGGGGCCTTAGGGATTAGCAGCTGGGCTCTAATGATCGGTAGAAACTGCTTTCCCACTGGACCTTGGTGCCCAATTGTTGATCCAACTAAATTAGTCAGCACTTTCTCTCCTTTCTTTTGATTATTTCTTATATTCTCTCATCTCTTCCCCTTGGGCATGAACTTGTTGACGACTTTGGCTTGTATGAATTTGGTTTTGAGTGCTTCTTTGGATTTGGCACAGGGTGTGATGGATGGCATACCTTCTCAACCTGTACATATTTAGACGCCATCACACTCGGGCTGACCCCATTGGGTGCAGACCAAGTCTGTTAAGAGTCGGGCTCCAGTGATCCAGTTTTAAGTCGCCCATATTTGCGGGTAATTGGTGATGCCAGGCATTGAATTCGTCGGTGGGAGGGGCTAACTATCCCCACTGACCAGTGTACGCCCACCTAAAGAGAGACACCCCTCTGTAATAGAGGACTGGTCCCCGTTGAAGCCTCTTCTCATGTTGGGCCGCATGGGATAGGAGGACTGACATCCTCCGATAAGAGGTGGATAACCCGGCTTGCTGCTGCTTTAAAAACTAACCCCTCTGTTGACGACCTAGAAACCCTAAAGGACCATTCTGCTAATGCTAAAAAAACAAAATAATTTGGGTGACATGGAGAATTTTGCGAATCCTTCATGTCACTCTGATTCCCATAGAAACTAATTATGATGTGCTGTATAAAGCATTTCAATGTTATGGTCACATCAAAGAAATTAGAATGAGACTTGAAGGTGACACATGAGATCATGGATATAATTTGATGACCATGATGAAGCATCCAATGCAATCAGTAATATTATGAATATTAAAATCAATAATTTGAACATGAAGGGTGCTCTTTGCGATCGGGTACCTAAGGATCTAGATATATACAAACCTGCAGAATGGATTGATAAAGGTATAGAGGTAGTTGTACCCTCCCAGAGAAAGCCAAAACCACCAAAGTAGCTTGTTGCTCAGTCAAAAGGGAGTACAGGAAATTCTTTTGAAGAAATTTACATATCTTTAAATAAAGTAGGTACCATCGCACCAGGAGTTATATCTCGGTTTGTAAAGAACAGTTTCCTCGTAAGTGCCAAATCAGAAATTCAATCTGTTATACTTTGCAATTTAAATACAGAGAATGATGACATAAAGCTGGATGTGAAACCCCATCTAAACTTCAGTTATGGAAGGGGAGTAGTTTTTGATAGTCTTATGTGAGTTTAACGAAGAGGAGATATTGGCCACGTGTCTTTTAACTGTGTGGAAAGTGCATAAAGTCCCTGGAACGTCAATGATTATCTTGACTTTCTAGGATGCTGATGTGCCTTTCCACATTTATATAGAAAATGAATGGATTAAAGTTCGAACTTTTAAGCAGAAGCCGCTGCAATGTTTTAATTGCTTAAGATATGGGCATCCATTTAAAGTTTGCAAGAATGATAAAATGTGTAGTACTTGCTCCAATGTTTACCATGGAGAATGTACACTAGAGGCCAATTGTATAAACTGCAATTTGAATCATAAATCTACTGATAGGAGCTGCCAGCAATATAAGTTGGAAGAGGCTGCACTCATTAAATCCAGTATCGAACACATAAGTGTGGGGCATGCTAAGAGACTATTGAGTAAATCAACAAGTTATGCAAAGGTATTGAAATCAGGATAAAAAATGAGGCAGGAGACATCCAACCCACCTATTACTGCCTGTATTCCCCATAAAAGAAATTCGCCTTCTTCTGATAACATTCTAGAGGATAGGACAAGAATATCACCTAAGGCTTTGCTCACCTCTATTAAACCTTTGTCCCCACTACAAAGGATAATACTAACCTCTCTCAGGCTATATATTTGCCTGATTCGATGGAGGTTCCACATAAAACAGAGTTATCAGGTGCACCTGTAGTGGGGAAAACACCAAAACCTAACAAATCACCACCTGTCAATAAGAAAAGAGAGAGACCTCCATATCTCTCACCCCCATCCATTAAAAACACCAGTTATGACATCAAATAGATATGATGTTCTGCCTGTTGATATTTCAGATCAACAGGAAAATTTCTTGAATCAATCAAAAATTCAAGTTGAGGTCCACCATCCCCCACAAGAATTAGGTAAAAAGAACACTGAAAAGGCTAATATAAAACCTAACTTATCAAGATCCACACTTAAGAAGCCTACAGAAAATATTGTCAAATCAAAAACTGTCAAAGGGAAGACCTCATCAAAGATGTCTTCCAGAAAATAATACATAGTTTTCTCCTCCATTTTGCAATGGAATTGTCAGGGTTTAAGGGCGAAATATGAAGAACTTAAGGTCTTAATTCACGAGCATTCCCCCATAATTGTATGTTTACAAGAGAGAAGGCTTGATGCTAATACTCCTTGTCCTCGCGAATATGTTGGCTATAGGACACCGTATAATCACCGAGTAGGGAGCCATGGCAGAAGCCTCTTATATGTTCTTCGAGATGTTCCACAAATACCTTTATCTATTCGTACACCTCTCCAGGCAGTGGTTGTACAGATTGATATAGGGGGAAAATATACAATCTGCCCTCTGTACTTGCCTCCAAATGATAACATATCGTATGATAATTTAGTAGAGGTGATTACACAGCTCCCTCAACCTTTTCTTTTACTTGGACATTTGAATGGTAGACATCCTTTGTGGATGATGTTTTAGCAAACACCAGGGGCAATATTATATCATCAATGACGACTCCTTAATACAGGAGAGCCCGCACACTTCCACGTTCAGACAGGTACCATGTCATGCATTGACCTTTCAATTGCAAGCTCTAACTGCCTTCTTGATTTCGATTGGAGGACATTAGGTGATTGGCATACTAATGATCAATCACCAATCATTATAAACACCAACAATGGTCCACCTTTACAAAGATTGCTACAATGGAATCTTGACAAGGCGGACTGGGTTAAATTTTGTGAGCTAAGTGAAATCAAGGGGAGTGCAGAGCAGTTTGAAAGTATCGATGATGCCATAGACCTACTGAATGGAACTCTCCATACAGCAGGAGTCAATTTGATTCCCAAAACCACAGGATTATTCAAACGACGACCAGTCCCGTGGTGGTCTTCAGAATTAACAGCCTTGCACAGAGCCACCAAAAAATCTTTGACTAGATTGTGTAGATGCCATACTGAGGAAAATCTAATAGCATACAAAAAGTGTAGAACACAGTTCCGTCGTGCCATGAAAGAAGCTAGACACCAGTCTTGGGTGTCTTTTGTTTCCTCCATTAACAGTTGAACACCACCATCTTCTGCTTGCAGGAAAGTAAAAATATTGCAGGCAAATATACCCCAAACCCACCACCAGTGTTGAAGGTGAACGGTCAGTATGTGACTGAAGCAAATGATGTTAGCAAAGCCCTGGCTGATCATTTCTCAGATGTATCATGCGAGTGTAAAGCAGCTCTTGGTCACCAGTATAGGAGCGTTGACGAAAAGAAAATTTTAAATTTTGCAACAGGAAGGGAAGAGTTGTATAATTCTCCTTTTACTGAAAGAGAATTTGATTCCGCAATTGCTAATTGGATCGATACAGCCCCTGGACCTGATGTAATTCCATATGCAATTATTAAACATGTACATTTTAATACAAAGTTATCTATTTTAAGCATTAAAAGAATATGGAATGATCATAGTTATCCAAGTGTTTGGGAACTAGCCATTATTTTAGCCTTTATAAAACCCGGTAAGGACAAGTTTTTAGCAGCAAATTATAGGCCAATTGCATTGACATCTTGTTTATGTAAACTCATGGAGAAGATTTTCAATGTAAGACTGATGTGGTGCCTTGAAAAGAAGGGTATTTTATCACCCATTCAATGTGGATTCAGAAAAATGCACTCAACGATTGATGTGTTGATACGACTTAAGTCCTTTATTTGTGAGGCCTTTGCTTTCAAACAGCACCATGTGATAGCCTTTTTTGACCTTGAAAATGCACATGATACCACATGGAGATATGGTATATTTAAAACAATTCATGAATTAGGATTAAAAGGAGAGCTACCACTATTTATTCAGTCATCTCTTTCACATAGAGTTTTTCAAGTGAGAGTGGGGGAAACTCTTATCAGAGAGTAAATGCCAGGAAGGAGGAGTTTCTCAGGGTAGTGTGCTGAGTGTAACCCTGTTTACACTAGCAATTAATGTGTTATCCTCAGTCATTCTCCGGGATGTTCTCTCAACATTATTTGTGGATGATCTCTCCATATCATTTGCCAGAGCTAGAATGGCAATGGTTGAGAGAAAAGTACAACTCTCAATTGACAAAATTATCCAGTGGGCCGATATGAATGGATTTAAGTTCTCGACAAGTAAAACTACTATTGTCCATTTCTGTCGTATCCGGGGAGTACATCCAGACCCAGATATATACATTAAAGGTCAACGGATCCCATGTTTAAGTGAAGCTAAATTTTTAGGTTTGATATTTGATTGTAGGCTTACATAGGTTTCTCACTTAAAAGCATTAAAAGCTTAATGTCTTGAGGCTTTGAATATTTCAAAAGTATTGTCCAATACATCATGGGGAGCAGACCGCAATACTATTTTAAAATTATACAAGGCCTTGATTTTTTCCACAATTGTTATGGATGTGAAATATACTCTTCAGCCACCCCAAGCCTGTTAATGATATTAGATTCAATACATCATGCTGGTATTAGATTGTCCACGGGAGCGTTTAGAACCTCACCTATTCCACGGGAGCGTTTAGAACCTCACCTATCCCAAGTCTCCTTGTTGATGCTGGAGAGTTACCTCTAGACCGTTACCGAATGTCTTCTATTATTCGGTATTGGTTTAGATTGCAAAGACTCCCTAATTATTAGCCTTTCAGACTGCAAGCCTTGTAAGGCAATCAATATACATTGAGCTGCACCCAAAATCTCCTAAACCTTATGGCTTTCAGGTGAAACAATTAGTAAACAGTCTTGATATAATTAGAATTAAGGTGCTTCCATTTAAGGTATCATCAACGCCTCCATGGAAATTACCTGAGATATATTTTTGTAAAGACTCTTTTGGTGTTAAGAAGAATATGACTGATTTCTAGTCCAGGTCTCTTTTTATGGAACATGTTGCAGAACATAGGGGATCGACTTTTATATATACCGATGGCTCCAAATCTGACACTGGCGCTGGATTTGGAGTACATAGTATTGGTTGTAATTGTAGAGGTGCACTTCCTTTAACAGCATCCATATTTACTGCCGAACTGTATGGCATACTAATCGCTATTGAGAAAAGAGCGTTGTAAAAGGAGGGCAATTTTACAATTTTTAGTGATGCAAGGAGAGTCCCTGAAGCTTTAGAAGTTTTGAATTCTAGTAATCCTCTAGTTTTAAAGATTTTAGAATGGCTTTTTATTATTGGACGGAGAGGTATAAGGGTTCGATTTTGTTGGGTTTCAGCACATGTAGGTGTGTCTGGGAATGAGAAGGCAGATTTACTGGCGAAGAATGTTGCATCATAGTTGCTACCAAGAAGGTATCCCATTCCCTGTAATGATTTCCTACCTAACATCAAGAAATTGTTTTGTAATAAATGGAAATAGCACTGGGATAGTCTAGATGGCAATAAAATGAGAGAAGTAACAAATGTCATATCTTCTTGGAGGTATAACATGATGCCCCGAAAGTGGGAGGTGTCTCTTTGTCGTCTTTGTATTGGTCACATTCGGTTGACACATCGAGTTTCTTCTGAAGGGCTAACACCAACCGTATTGCGACGACTGTTTAGTACCTTTAACAGTGAGGCATTTGTTGACCGAATGCCCCAATTATAATAACTTACGAAATAGATATCTGTTTGAGGCTCGAGGTGAGGATGGCAGGTTTATCCTTGCCAAGATTCTTCGACATGATGTGTCCTACTATGCGAGGGACATTTTTAGATTTATTTCAGAAACAGGTGTTCTGAAAATTATTTAACTTCCATAATGACATTCAACTTTTATGGTTTTAATTGAATATTCTTTTAATTTTTATATAAAATAAATGATATCGGCGTCAATGACCTTAGTTGTCAGGATGCCTGAAAACTTTAAATCAATCAATCAATCTAGTCCACTGCAGGACAAAAGCTTAAGACATGTCCTTAGTTGTGTCTTCAGTTTGGCCATTTTCATCACCAAAATGGCCACTGCAGATTCCTGGTAGTGGAGACTTTAGTGTGATCACTCTTAGCAAACCAAACCAGCCTTGTTGGTCCTGTACTGCACATGCATCACACACGCTCATTCACTATAACTGAATTTCTTGTTTATGCCTGTATGCTTTTGTATCATTGGAACGGGTTGTATATATATTCAGGCTCTGTCCAAATAAAGTTAGTTGCATTCACCCCGCTTCTCAGTTATTACCTAACTGGTGCATCCACATATTGGTGACCCTGGAGTGAAACTGGTGGATCCGTAAATCCCTGATAAGTGCAACTTTGATGATCATGGCGATACACAAATCCTTTAACCACTAAGGTATCCCCTCTCAGAAAGGGATATATATATATATATATATATATATATATATATATATATATAGTATATATACAGTATATATATATATATATATATATATATATATATATATATATATATATATATATGTGTGTGTGTGTATATGTGTATATATATATATACATATATATATATATATATATATATATATATATATATATATATATATATATATATATAGTGCGGTATACCTTAACGATCCATTTTTGCCAATGATTATATAAGCGGATGAGAAATTTAGTGGAGTAACAAGAACTTTTTTCGTGGAGGAGGTGCCCCATTGAATCTTGATGAAATTACTGGTAGCAGGATGACAGATTGGGTTTAAGGCGAAAGACAAACTGTCTCTTCGGCTTCTACTCCTATACCTTGTAGATGATCTTACTAGAATTAGGATGGACCGCCACTGCGCATCACAAGGAAGTGACTATCCTTTGATGAATCTAGTCAATGAATCCTCTATGGATTTAGTCAGTCAATGGAAAGAAAAGTTGACAGAATAGCTCCCAGTCTCAGGCTTAGCGTGGGGTTAAGAATCTCCTGGTTTATAAATGCTAAAGAAAAATAGAAAATCGGTAATTGGAATGTTAGAACCATGAATCAGATTGGGGAGTTTCAGTAAGTGGAGTGAATATATGAAATATAGTTTTGATATCTTGGTCCGAAGTGAAACACGTTGTAAGGGGATTGGTAAGGAAACCTTAGACCAAGGAAATTATCAATTCAAGAAGAATAGATGGATTTGGGAGCGTAGGGGTAGGAATGCTGATGACACCAAGAACAGAAAAGACATTAACTGAGTGGAGAACTGTAAAAAGTAGATTGTTACTTGCAAAGTTTAAATCAAAGCTGTGCAATATCAGTATTATAGTTTGCTATAAACCAAGAATTGATTTCCCTGAAGAAAAGAAAGATGAATACTATGACAAACTGTTATGAGTAATAGATGGAATGCCAGAGAGGGATGTGAAAACTGTGATTGGTGACTTTAATGCTAACGTTGGAAGGAATAATCAAGGTATAGAGAAGGTAATGAGTGTTGAAGGTCTTGGCGAAGTCGCAAAAGAAAATGGAGCCCATTTTATAAGTTTCTGTTTAACAAACAATCTTGTCATTGGAGGTGCCCTTCTCCAGCATATAGACATCCACAATTATACATGGACTTCGCCATGTGGCAATTACATGAATCAAATAGATCACTTATCCATCAATAAAGAGAAATGTAAGAAGCTATAGAGGGGCTGATATTGGTAGTGATCACCAGCTCCTCATTACCACACTGAAATATAAACTGAAAACACCCAACAGAAGTGTAGATAGAATACCTAGGTTTGATACAACTAAGCTTCTAGAAGATGGTCACAGAAATATTTGCAATTGAATGTAGGAATCGATTTGCAGTCTTAGAGATTTTAAGAAAAGAAGAGCAGACTGTTAATATAGAATGGTGTGATATTAAGAACATATATCAGTCGGTTGGTGGTGAAATTTTGGGACAGTCAGTTATAGGGAGAAAGCTATGGATATCAAATGATACGTGGGGTACTATAAAAAGGAGACAAGACAGAAATTGATTGTTGAGAGTTTTCGAGAAAGTAATGAAAATTACAAGGTAAAGCATGCCAAGTATTCCAGCATTGATAGTGAGGTCAAAAGAAAAGCCAGGAATGACTGGAGAGAATATTTAGTCTGGAAAGCAGATGAGGTTGACAAAGCTATGAATTCCTGGAATGGCTATGGTGTAAGAATTATTAATGAGATCTCTAAGAGGGCAAAGAAGAAGAATATTTTACTCATAAAATAGAGGGGTGTATCTGTTATAACAACAGAAGATGAAGAAAGATAACATTGGATGGAACACTAGTGAGGTCATGAATAGGAGATATGAGGGGAATAATTTGATTGATATACCTGAAGCTGATGAAGACATTGATGTACCCATGAATGAATTCAGTGTGTTTGAAGTCGAATCTATTAAAAAGAAAAAAAACTCGAATGGAAATCATTTGGTTACGATTGAATAACTGCTGAAATGAAACTGGAGGAAAATGAATACCCAGAATACCTACAAGATTACAAGATTATTTTGTAGGATATGCCGTGAAGAGGTAAAACCTGATGAATGGGAGTTAAGAGTGTTGGTGAAAATGGTAAAAAATGAGACTTGACTGATTGCAATGATTACAGAGTTGTCACTCTTACGCCAGATGTCATGAAAATATATAGTATGCTTATTCCAAAGAGACTAGCGAGAAACATTGATGAACAATCAGGATTTAGAAAAGGTAGAAGTTGTACTGGAAACATTTTCATTTTAAGACAGGTTGTACAGCAAAGCGTAGAATATAGAAATTCAATTTTGATGACATTTGTTGCCTTTGGTAGTGTGCAACGGCCAATTTTGTGGAGAGTCCTATGTTATTATGGAATTCCTCTTAAATATGTGTATTGGATTAAGTCTGTTCATGAGCATAGCAAGTGCAAAGTTAATGTTAGTGGTGCCCTATCAAATAAATTGTCAGTGAACGTGAACCGTGGAGTACTCCAAAGGAATGTATTGTCACCTATGTTGTTTATCCTCCTCATGGATTTTGTAATGCATAGAACAGTTGGGGGTGATGGAAAAAGATCGGACTCTATTGGTAATAGGAAATTAGCTGACCTAGAGTATG
This sequence comes from Palaemon carinicauda, assembly GCF_036898095.1. Classification (NCBI taxonomy): domain Eukaryota; kingdom Metazoa; phylum Arthropoda; class Malacostraca; order Decapoda; family Palaemonidae; genus Palaemon; species Palaemon carinicauda. Next base: position 35,447,299 of record NC_090739.1, on the reverse strand, counting down.
CTGTTGACGCTGTCCTTATTAGCAGAACAGCACAATTTGCAACGCATGCGTAACAAAATGCATGAAATATCAGATGAGGTATGGCTCAAGATAAATAGAAGAAAGACAGAGATGATGAGAACGGAATTTTCAATGGAAGATGAAATATCATTGGAAGGAGAACGTTATAATGAGGTAGATTCATTTAAATATTTGGGAACTATGGTATCTAATGCAGGGTTTTTAGAATTGGAATTTAATGAACAATTGAAAAAAGCAAATCAAACAATTGATAGGTTAAATGCCTGAAAACTTTAAATCAATCAATCAATCGATAGGTTAAGTAAAATTTGAAAATCAAATTACCTGAAATTATATATAAAAATCAGGCTATATGTCAGTTTAGTGATCTCTGTTAATGTATGACAATGAAATAATCTCCAACAGACAGTAATTTTGAGAACAAAGAATATTGGGCGTTAAATGAAAGGACAGGATTTGAAATGAAATTATAAGAGATTACTCGAGCGCCATATGTGGATGATATATATATATATATATATATATATATATATATATATATATATATATATATATATGTATATATATATATATATATATATATATATATATATGTATATATATATATATGTATGTATATATATATATATATATATATATATATATATATATATATATATATATATATATATACAGTATATGAGAGAGAGAGAGAGAGAGAGAGAGAGAGAGAGAGAGAGAGAGAGAGAGAGAGAGAGAGAGAGAGAGAATCTATTTCTGTCTGTCCCCTCAGTAATGTCCATGGGTTGCTCCCTTCTATTCAGTCACTTGACATTTCACCCGTAATTTTTTTTTTATTCTTTCCTGAAACATCTTTCCATGCCATACAATGTTGTTTTGGTATTAATTTTGCAAAAAAATATTTCCTTGTGAACCTATGCCCCTAAAGTAACGAACTTGTTAATAGTTTTATTTGCTTCTTTTTATTATATTTATGAATATAATGTTTTCAACTTTCTTATGCACATTGATTTTCTGAAGATATGAATTGAATTGTAATCGGTTACAAAATCCCACCCTTTAAAATAAGAAATTGTTTATGGGTTTGTTGTTTGCTCTGATATTGGTATTGGAAAGAAAGTTTTTCGTCGATTCTTTGAATTGCTTTTACTATTGCCTTCATTTAGATTTCCAATGTTTTCTCCATGATTGTGTCGTTATTGCTTTATTTAGAAAATAAAATCCATTGTGTCCTGAGTTACTATTGTTTCTTCCCTTTAATGTCTAATATTATTTGTTGTGTGTGTTTAATTTATTGGACGATTCTTGTTTTTTCTTTCTATCGTCGTCGTCTTGGTGTGCTTGTAAACAGCGAGATGTTTCTTGAAACTGGCTTGGTACTAGAGAGAAGTGTATAAAAAGCGTTCCCTTACAAGTCAATTGCCTTGTTACAATTAAAAAAGTAATATATATATATATATATATATATATATATATATATATATATATATACTGTATATATATATATATATATATATATATATATTATATATATATAATGTATATATATATATACTTTATATATATATATATATATATATATATATATATATATATATATACACACACGCATACATACAGTACGCACACTGTAATACTTCGGTTTATGATTAAATCTGGATATGATCGAATCGGTATACATGAAATATCATATCGTATTCGAGCATTGTATCAATTTGCGAGAATAAATTTCGATCCGTATCCGCAATTTTAGGAAAAATACTAACGAAACTTCAATGTCCTGTGCAGCTACCGGGGTCTAGGCGATGTCAGGCAGGGCAGCCGGTCGGGACTACGCTCCACCCCAAAAGCCAAAGCAAAGTCCTTCAAAAGAAGGCAACCGTGTTACCCCATACGAATGGAAAAAAAAGCACGCTTTTAGAACAAGGAGGAAAAAAAAAAAACAGTTGTTTAGCATCCATATGCCACCTAGGCGATGTTTACTTGTATTTTATGCAATTTTGTTCTTGGACCTTAAATTTTTCACTCATTGCAGTACTCATACCTTTTTGGCAGTTTGGTTTCATAAGGGTGTAATGTGATCTTTATAGAATTGCGATTTATATTGTTCGTGTCAAGTTAATAGTATAAAGTTCAGGATATTTCATTTTGGGAGGATGAGGGACTGAGTGACGAACCTCTCAATTTGAGGGAAATTTAGAAATATGGGAAGCTCTGCAAAATTTTGTCGAATCTTTCTACCCAGTTAGGAATTTGGAAGGGCCAGCGGTAGATGTGTTAACAAATAATGCCATGTCACTTTTTCATACAATTTTAAAAAAAGACAAATAGTCTGTTCGTAGGTTCCTTGTCAAAATTGAATTTAAGAGTATAAAAAAAGACGACAGTGTCCGAGAAGTGTAAAATTATAAATTCAGTTAGTGACTGTAAACGTTGGCCAAGAGAGAGAACTCATGACATTTTACTCGAAATTATCATGTCGGGAGATTCTTCCTCTAGACAGAAGCTCCCTCCTCCTCCTCTCTCATCTCTCTCTCACACACACACACACACATACACACACATATGTATGTATATGTATATATATATATATATATATATATATATATATATATATATATATATATATATATATATTATATTATGTTATATTATATTATATTATATATTATATTCATCGTACCCATAAATTCCATTTGGATGGGGTAGCACCAGAAGAGTACAACCTTCTTGGTTTTCAGTGAGTCATGACTGACCCCAACAGATTCTAGTAACCATACGCATCGAATGGCCTGGTGCGCAGTAGACTGAATTTATCCACGACATATCAAACGCGGGATGAGTGCTCTACCACTTGGCCAAGAGTACTAATTGGCAGATTGCACCTTCAAAATGTGGGTGATTTGATCCCTGCTTATAGATGGATAGAAAGCACAGCAATGTATTCATTTAGATAGAAAGCATAGTAATGAATTGTTTTAGATTTTCGTGCTATTTATTCCTGAACAGTTCGTTTCAAAATTATAAGTTTTGCTCTCATTTCATACGATTATTCTTGAAAGTTACAATGACATACTCTAAACAAAAACATTGTTTTGATTTTGTACTATTTTACTGGGCGCAGGGAATAAAGTTCATATTAAAAGTCTAACAACTGTGGTTATTTTTTTATTTGCAAATTCGTCAGTACAAAAAGTGAGGTAACATAACATGTAACACACCCATGGAAAGTTTTTCTCATAACACTTAACATCTAATCTAAAATTTCTCCTTCCATGAAGACTAGATTGGAATGAAATAATTGTGAATAGTGATAACAAAATGTATATTTAGAAGATATTTTACTATCTGAACTACTGTGTTTTTAATTTTAATATTCGGGGCCTAGTCACGTCTTCATGATTTATAGTTGCCAAATATTTTTAGATAGGCTTTATGATAAATCGGCGGGAGTTTCTCTGACTGGAAGTAGTGACGTGGCTTATATCTCAACAGGAAGAGAAGCTTTGTAATTAAGATTAAAACTAAAGGAAACCAGCTGAACCATATTTCAATGCTAAATATGAACTAAGAAATGTTATAAAGTATCCTTTCAGGAAGTGTTTTTGAACACGATTCGAAAATGGCTAAATATTAGCGTATGTTAGGAACAAATACATAATATATTTCGCTGGCCAACGTTTTGGGCATTTTCGTTTTATATTTGAGCTTTTAACATTGAATCCTATACCATAGAACATAAACATAGAAAAACTTAGTTTGTGTGCAATTAATTTTTCTTAATATCACTAGCACCAAAGAAGCAATACTAATAGCAACAAGGAATTATTAATCATTTATAGTTTATTCTCTACTTTTAAGTTAAGTTTGCCGACTGGGTTGCTTTTCCTGTTAATATCCTAAGACTCTAAATTTGTATTTTTTTATAATAATAATGATAATAACATAAAATAAGTGGGAAGTAATGTGAAAGGTTTCTTTGAATTATGTGAATTCTTTATAATTTGTTACCGACACCAATAATTCAGATTTAGAAATCCTTCTAGGAATGAGCCACCCTGTTCCCCAATTCTTAGGGTTCCTTTGTTGACTATTGTTTCTGACTTATTGAAAGTTATTATTATTATTATTATTATTATTATTAATATTAATATTATTATTGTTGTTGTTGTTGTTGTTGTTGTTGTTGTTGTTGTTGTTATTAGCCAAGCAACAACTCTGGTTGGAAAAGCAGAATGCTACAAGCCCAAGGGTTCCAACAGAGAAAGTAGCACAGTGAGGAAATGGCATAAGTAATCTCAAGTAATCTATGTATAAGTAATAATAAATGTTTCAAATGCTATAACAACGTTAAAATAGATCATTCATATATAAACTAACAAAGCAAGGCTCATGTCAACAGAATTTTCTGGTAAACCAAACAGCAGGATATAACATTTTATATTTAGAATTTGCAACTAGCAGAGACATTATTACTGTAAGATAATCCGGAACATAACTTTCCAGGAATATTATTAGTGCTTTAGATTTTACTCCTCTTTTTTTCACCATGGTGTGTAAAATAAAAAAAATAAAAAAATGGCAGTAAAGTTTGAGACTCCAAACACAGTAATGGAGATATGGCTAAAGTAAAATGCATTTTTGTGCTCCAAGAAATGCACCAAAGAGATCATCTGTGAGCAAATGTGAAAAATGTTCAGTGTCTTTTCAGAATCGTTTGTCGTCACCGATCAATTCTTGTAAGCTTAATCACATTAGCGACTTCCATTCAAGAACTTCGAATTGGGTTTCCCGTCACGCTCTTTAGCATCGTGCTGTAACGAATCAAGCGAATGTTGCGAGCACTTCTGGTAGTATTTTTGGCAGTCCCCTCTCACTTGTGCTTGCTTCGCTGCCTCCAGTAAATCTCTGGCCATCAGTTTGTCTTGGCTATCTAGAGCAGGCATGTCTCTCTTCACCTGGCTAAATAAAAGAGAAAAATGGTAGTGAGAATTCGAAATCTTTTTCAGTCTTGGTCTGGGCAGTTTTAATGACGGATCAGTGTTGGTGACCTGTAGTGGACTCAAATATATATATATATATATATATATATATATATATATATATATATATATATATAGTATATATGTGTATATATATATATATATATATATATATATATATATATATATATATATATATATATATACACACATATATACTATATATATATATATATATATATATATAGTATATGTGTATATATAGTATATATGTACTTTCTATAGTTTGGTCATTGATATTTCAGAGGACATTTACATAACTTTTATTTATAAAACCACATGCAATACATTAATATCGAATTCCCTATATTTTTGGAATAATTACACTGGTAGAATTATAAAGGTTAAATGAATTTAACATACCAGGACTTGAAAAGTATCTCTTTAACTGCGGAGTGAATTAATGCACTGTCACTTATGTACCATCCTGCTCATAGTTCGTGCATTTATCGTTTCAAATTCCCTTTATGTATAAGTTATTCCCAGTGCACAGTGAAATTGTTATTAATTATATGTGTGACACATATGTATATTTATACATATAATTTTATATATATATATATATATATATATTTATATAAACATAATATATATATATATATATATATATATATATATATATTGATATATATATATATATATATATATATATATATATATATATTTGTGTATATTCTGTATATATATATATATATATATATATATATATATATATATATATATATATGTATATGTGTGTGTGTGTGTATGTGTGTGTGAACTTGATAAGCTTAAAGTGCCTAAGAAGTCATGAAGGAAAAAATAAAAAAACCTTGATTTTAGAGAGTAAATGTTCTAATTATGTTTTTCGTCTTTTCTTTCGTCAATTCTTTTAAGTCTTGATGTATATACACACACACACACACATATATATATATATATATATATATATATATATATATATATATATATACAAATATATATATACCCAGCGTTTGCGGGTAATTGTAACTATATTAGATACAATGGGACATTCATTGTAAGTAAGATAAGTGGGTTTCACCTGGTTAGTTCCGTAAGTAGACCTGAGACGACCCCATTAATCTTATGAGCATTAGGGAGATGGGCCTGGCAGATGAGACGTCGGCGGCACTCTGGGTCCTCAACCCCATAGATCGCCCAGGTTTTTTCCAAGAGACCCAGGACGCCAGTGAAATCCCTGCTGTGGCGGCTTCTTCCTCCTGTAGGGAGAAAATTAAAGCTAGGATTACCTGTCAGTTTTTATATCATTAAAGAGTTTTGTTTTGCTTAAGGGTGCAAACAGTTTATTGGCAATTGTGTTTTATCTCTAGTCTAATATTTTGGACAGTAATAGTATTATATGAAGTTCCGTAGTTTTTCTGTTTTAGCTCTTACGTATGCAGTACTTTATTCTTTTGTCTCTGGTAACCCTGTATATAGGGCTCGTTTCTGCTATGTTTAGTAAGTATATAGAGTAAATAATCATACGTATAGCGTGCATAGATAACTTAGCACTATACGTAAGTATACTATTGAAAATAGAAAGAATACGCATTTTGTGAAGTTCCGTACATTGGTACTTCCAATCTTCTCGTAATAAGTATGATAATAATCCAATAGATTCTGCAAATGTTCATTTAGATAAGAGTAAACCTTATATATACATATTTCCTTCCTTACTCAGTCTCTCCACCCCAAAACAATCTGTTGTAATCCATTTAGTTTTATTTGAGTTTAGTTAGATGAAAATATCATCATCATCATCATCATCATCATATCATCATCATCATCATCATCATAATATCATCATCATGATCATCATCATCATCATCATGATCATCATCATCATCATCATGATCATCATATCATCATCATCATCATCATCATCATATCATCATCTACGCCTATTGACGCTAAGGGCCACGTTTAGAATTCGCCAGTCGTTGCTATCTTGAGCTTTTAATTCAATACTTCTCCATTCATCATCTACTTCGCGCTTCATAGTCCTCAGCCATGTAGGCCTGGGTCTTCCAACTTTTCTAGCGCCTTGTGGAGCCATCTGAACGTTTGGTGAACTAATCTCTTTTGGGGAGTGTGAAGGGCTCGCCCAAACCATCTCCATCTACCCCTCATCATGATCTCACCCACATATAGCACTCGAGTAATCTAATCCTGACTTCATAAGTTATGTTATATCAAAATATATAATGTATTAATCCTTCCACCCTTAGTCCCCATTCACTACTTCTAGCTGAATGGCCTCCCCAAACCTAGTGCTGGGTCTTATCTCCAAGATTCTATATATCCATTTATCTATCCTTACCTGTGTACTCCCAGTCTCCACCCCCAGACCGTCCTGACGACGAGGAGTAATAAAAGATATAGAGGAGAGCAGCAGCTGAGAGGAAAAACACGCCAAGAGCTAATCCTGCCGTCGTGACAAGGGTCGTGCTGTTGTAGGCGTAGACGAAGAAACGTGCCGTCTCTCCCAAATCCCTCAGCGTTAGGGAATCGGCAAATTTTATCAGGGATTCCATTGTGTCCTGAAATGAGAAGGTGATTACACAAACGTATAGTGGTGGCTAGGAGACGTCAACGTTATGTTGAAACCCCCTTAATAACATTTTGATTTCAAAATATTTGTAGGACATGATGATGATCCGGTGTCGATATCCCAGATTTTGTTATGGTAGTTTACAGAAAACAATCGGTAATGGTTTCTTAACAGATCTGTATTGGATATTTCACACCATTGATTACCCAAGAGAGGAAATAACGTTTCTCGTTTTATTATCTATATATGAAAAAGTAGATTCTTATAATAAAAAAAACCAGGATAATACGGGTAGAATAAAGCGGAGGGAAAATTTTAGTCTCTCTCTCTCTCTCTCTCTCTCTCTCTCTCTCTCTCTCTCTCTCTCTCTCTCTCTCTCTCTCTCTCTCTCTCTCTCTCTCTCAAATAATCGTGTATTTGTACTGAAATTTGAGTATATAATGTATCTGTGAGAGAGAGAGAGAGAGAGAGAGAGAGAGAGAGAGAGAGAGAGAGAGAGAGAGAGAGAGAGTGAGTTACAGTATTTTTGCTGTTCAGGTTGTGCGCGCAATCAGATCTTGATAGTCAAATGGAAGATGAATACAGCTAATTAAATTATAAGTACTCCTGTCTAATTTGAACGTGTATCTGTGAAGTTCATCCGTCAGTTTACAAGCATCTGCAAGATAAGCCATTAACCTTATCTGCGTGTCGCCTCACCTGTGTATGGCAGGAATATCATCATTTCAGCTGGAGGACTGCCATCAGTCTTGTTTGTTGATTCAGTTTGGGTCTTGGCCAGCTGAGAAAAAAGCTTATAACGACAACCGCGTGTAGGGAGGATGACCTTGTCAAGTTTAATTGTTTCATGGTGATATAATTTTGACGGAGAAATAATCCCTCACTACTGTTGATTTTCTTCCTCCTTCAAGGGCCATCTACAGTAGCAAAATTATAGCTATGTACACAAACAACTTTATAGGCAAACAAAGGAATATTGAATGTTTGAGGATCAAAGCCAAGCCTTGCCCTGATTTGCCAGGTACCAAATTCTAACACATGTATGTGTATGATATAATGTATATATATATATATATATATATAGGCTATATACAGACACATGTATTTATATATATGTATATATTTTATATAGTTAGCCATACACAGATACACACACACACACATATATATATATATATAAAGATATAATGTGTATATATATGTATATATTTTTATATAGTTACACATACACAGATACACACACACACATATATATATATATATATATATATATATATATATTTATATATATATATATACACATATATGCATATATATATATGTATATATGTGTGTGTATATTTTATATGGTAACATATATACATATATACATATATATGTATATATGTGTGTGTATATTTTATATGGTAACATATATACATATATACATATATATATATATGTATATATATAACTATATATATATGAGAGAGAGAGAAAAGTGGCAAAATATGAGTTGTTTTATTTTCATAGTTGCACCTATTTTACTATCACTTCTTTGACACTCATAAGTGAGGGGATGTGTATTAATTTGCGTATAAACAATATCATAACGTTGGTCTTCAATTCCTCTCAACAGTGAGTATGTAGGCTTGGAAACAATATCATATATATATATATATATATATATATATATATATATATATATATATATATATATATATATATATATATATATATATATTGTACATTCGAGTATGGCTCTCTTCATATTACATTAATTACTTTTAATTTTTTGATACTCGCCCATTTGGCGTGTGCAAGTCTTTCACAAATTAGATTATTCCATTTGCAGTTTTCCGACCTATCTATAATGTAATAATTACATTCGGAGCACAGTGTTCATGCAGGCTGGTTCATAATGCAATGACTACATCAGGAATATACAGCTGTATTGCGATAATCAAGTTTAGATAATGTATGCCCTTACATATTGCAATAAATGCCATTTGAAATGTGAATGACCGTGAATAATGTAGGACTTGATATGTGACGCAACGGATCCAGTTCTCACAGACCTTACGGGTCTGCGGTCTTGTTTCTGAACAAGTATTTCAGTGCTTTTCTGACCACGTTGTTTTAACAAAACAACCACGAACACGGTTTAGCAGAAGCAATGGTTAGGTCACGGTATTTTCTTTCGGTCACTGGTACGTATTTCTCAGTATTTACTACATCATGCGCCTTCACATTTTTTCTCTCAATTAATGTTATTAATCATAATAACAATAATAATCGGTATTACAATTTTTCATTGATATATTGTTCGAAAGTCGTTAAAAAGTATAAATGTTTATTCATGTTTCATATATGCCCTCTCTCTCTCTCTCTCTCTCTCTCTCTCTCTCTCTCTCTCTCTCTCTCTCTCTCTCTCTCTCTCTCTCTCTCTATATATATATATATATATATATATACATGTATATATATATATATATATGTATATATATATACATGTATATATATAAATAATGTATATATATTTATATTATATATATATATATATATATATATATATATATATATATATATGTATATATAAATAATGTATATATATATGTACATATATTAATTATATATGTGTATATATAAATTATTTATATGTATACTGTATATATATAATATGAATATGTATATATATATATATACATATCTATATATATATATATGTGAGTATGTATATATATATATATATATATATATATATATATATAAATATGTTTTAAGCCCCAGAACATAGAAGTGGCTGTACTGTGCTAACTTTTCAATTTGTACAGTGAGAGCATTACTATTTCTTAAAAGTATTATGATTTTCGGAAATGTAGTTAACTGTATCTTTTCATCACAGTGGAGATTTCCACAAAGTTAGTAGGTTCAGCATATTAAGGGAGCAACAATGCTTCCCTTTGCCTTGGGCCGTCACTCTAGTAATAAGAGCTCGTTTGAAGGCATCCTCGCTGTACAAGTGTATAAACCTTACTACCTTCACCAACTTCATTGCGAAGGTTATGTTTTAATAGGCGTGTACTTGTTTGTATGTCTCTGGTTTTTTTTTTTCTTTTTCGCATAACTCAAAAACTATTTGACCGAATCTCATGAAATTTGATGGGATAATTGGCTCAGATTTAAGGACAATTTTATTAACTTTTGGGAGTGATTGGCTCAAAGGTCAGGATCAAGGTAAAGAAAATGTAAAAACGTCTTTTTGCTATATCGTGGTCAATATTTATCCCATTTGCATGAAACTCGCGTCAACAAGTACATATTTCAATTGCCTATCTTGTGACATTCAACATGATATTGAGACTTCATTACTTCATAACCATGGTAACAAAAGTGGTGTTGGCGAAGGTATTTGCTCAACTGAGTTACCTGTTCTAGTTTGTAGTTAAAATAACACGTTTCAATGTAGTTTTCACGACTGCTAGCATGGAACATTTTATATATATATACATATATATATATATATATATATATATAATTATATATATATGTATATATATATATATATATATATATATATATATTCACACACACACACATATATATATATATATATATATATATATATATATATATATATATATATTCACACACACACACACACACACATATATATATATATATATATGTATATATATATATATATATATATATATATATATATATATATATCTATCTCACACGCACAATATGATATATACTAACATTTTTACATGAAAAATTTCTTATATTTTTGCATACTGATTTATATACTGTAGATATAATGCATTAACTTACCTATCGATGAATTTTCTCTTATCACATGAAAGCATACAACCAAAATAAGCATGAATAACCTATTTTGCATTCATTTGCATTACTTCCAAACTTTAATTTTTTTAGGATTTTATTGGTGTTAATTTAGTGAAGATTTATTTACGAGTTTGGCAAAAAGTAAGTTTTTTGTAAAAATACCCAACGACCTGATTTATTTTTCCTCCTTGGACGTATACATTTATGTGACACATATGTATATTCATCAACACTTGCATAAAAGCAAATCTAAGTCAATTGAGTTTTTGGTATATAAATACTTATGTTTAGTTCCTCTCCGTTTATTAATATTTTATAAGGTCTCTTAATCTAAGGAATAATAAATAATTTATAAATACTTAGAATTAAAGAAATTTGTTAATAAATACGTTTATAATTAATTATTTTGTGATTATAAATATTATTACTGGCCATAACGCTTTAGTTTTCATTAATAAAACATCTAGAACTGCTAAAAACATTTGCCACTTCATAGAGCAAACAATCTTTTAGCTAAGGCTCGGTTTCATTTCACATATGGTCGAAGGGTTTTTAGTAGTCCAGATGAACCACATATGAGATATGCAACTTGTCATTACAGAAATGAGTCTTATTAGTTATTGTTCTGTTGAACCAGTGTTTCATGGTCATCGTCTGCGTCTTGTGGTAATGCGGCAAGGGATACTGTTGGACATAATTGGATGTACGTCAGGCAGTCATTCCAGTCTTGACCGTGTTTTGCTGCAAGAAGTAGATCTCGTACTGCCGTTTTGTCAATTTCAGCAGGAGTGGTTGTGCTTGTCAGAATACCGTCTTTCACCTGACTGATGAGAGAAACGCATTTCAAGTCAAATAAAGAGTTAGACAAATCTTACGGAAAGATAAGATTGTATATGAGACCCTTTGATATTGCAACAAGCTTAAATGTGATAGTATTTGTTTTTTAGATGCAATAGTTAATGTAGATTATATATATATATATATATATATATATATATATGTATATGTATATGTATAATATATATATATATATATATATATATATATATATATATATATATATATATGTAATATATATATATGTGTATATGTAAATTTCTATCTTATACTTGGGTCGAACCCTAGCCTGTTCGAATGCAAGGCAAGATGGCTACCAATCATGCCACCAGAGGCGAACTTGCCATTCATTTGAAGGGGCTAGGGTTTAATCTAAGTATGAGACAGAATTTTATTTTTGTATGAGCTTGATATTGTGTTTTTTTTTATCCATATGTATATATATATATATATATATATGTATATATATATATATATATATATATATATATATATATATATATATATGTGTGTGTGTGTGTGTGTGTGTATATGTATATAAGATTAAAGTGATTATATGTGTGTGTATTTACCTGATAAGCCCCTTCAGTGTACCTGACACAGTTTCATTGATTTCTTTGGCATTTGCCAGATGAACTTCACATACAAGTCGTCGGCGACACCGCTGGTCTTGAACCCCGTAGAGGAGCCACGATTTTTCAAGAAGATCAAGGATGTTCTGGAATCCTTCATCGTTGTAATTGTTATCGCTTCCTGAAGTATAATGGAAATTTTATCGTCGCTGGTCTTTCATTGGCAGTTCTGTTTTTCAGTGAGATTTGCTTTCTTAGTTTTTCAAGGGCAATGTTTCATCATTCTTTTATTTATTTTCAGTTTCACAGGGTGCTCAGAAAAATGTAGATATGCTGCTTGGAGCAAAAGCTATTAATATATATTTCAAATAATTGGAGCAAATACTAAAAGTAAGAGTTCTGAACTATTCGTTACACGATATTTACATATATACTCCCTTAGGTTTAATTCTATTCAAGACTTAAATTTTTCTCTCACGAAGCCAGGACTCAAAACCTATAAAACTTGACCCATTTTGAAACCCACCTCCTCCATATTGCCATTGGCCCCCTGACCTCCCGGAGCTGGCCTGTTCCGTCTGGTAGATGTAATATAGGAACAAAGACAGGATGACGAGCAGCGTGCCCAGTGCCAAGCCACCGGTATAGGCAATGGTAGTGGCATTGTGGGTCTCCACGAAATACCGAGCCTGGTGGAAGAGTTGGCCAGCGGCTGTGGTGGTGGATGATGTTGTGTTAGCCAGGATTGCCTGTGATACCATCTTCCTCTCCTGTAGGAGAAGAGAGATGGCGTGATATCTTCAGGTTGACAGGCATAAGCAGATTTAGTTCAGTTTGGTCTTCATGCCGGTGCGTGATGTAGCCATGCCACCTGTTTCCTTTGCAATAGCTTCGCTGTTTCGGTGGTGATGCAATCCATAGCTGGGTTTGGTCATGCAGTATCCAAGTCATGCACAGTATATCTAATCCGTCATTGTTCGTAATATTCAAGCATTCGTATATGTACATCCACATGCAGGGTAAAAAAATTTTCCACTAATATACAACCATAAACATCAGGGTAATTTTTTCATATAAGCATCGGGTTACTTTTCATTAAACTAATTCATAAGTAATTGATTTTATTTTTTAGCGTATAAAATTTGAATGGTGACACGAGACCCAAAGCATTTTGGACCTTACCTTTTGCTATATAAAATGTTTAAACTTAACTGAGATAATTCTAATTTTAATTCCAAGACGATATTTAGATTGGTGGAATATTACCACATCATACCTACTTTGAAGTTTTACCTTATTTTAGGTAAACCGGATTTTTTTACACGTAGATGGGATTTCCTCTTGTCTCGAATTGACCTATTTAAACCTTTCTTCCATGAAAATTTTCCTAGTATATTTCAATTTTGTGTCTTAGGTAATTTTTATTCAGAATTTAGGTTGTGGTTAGTTGAAATGAATTAAAGAAAAAGATCCTCTTTGTGCGTGACTGAAGGTGTGCATCCTACCGAAGCCAACCCTTACCTGAAAATTAATATCACCCTATCACAGAGACAGATGAATTGAATATGTACTCGGTTCTGTGAGCACCATTTTTCTAAAACTCTTGACTATTTATGGAGCTAAGTCATGCATAAATGATTTTATCTTGTATATGGGTTCGTAAATCATTACCTTTCAGTACCTTTGGAGAGATGAGCTCTCAACTTTATATAATCAAGACTGATACACACTCCATAGATCGTGCCGTTCATCACCACTTGAGTGCTAGAGACTAAACAGCAACAATAATCTACTTAGTGTTCAAATTGTAACCCATTCGTTATTACAGTATATTTATGTTAAGTACAATGTTCCTTCTTTTCAGTGTTTTAGGGTGGTTTTCATGCTTTCTAAAATGCAATATGTGATTTAACGCTTTTAAGCTTTTAAAGAATTTATGCATATTATCCACAGATGCTTAGAAGTAGCCTTTGCCAACGTAGGTACTGAAAATTTTTCACTGTTATTAGCTTAAAAAATTGTATTGTAATGTAAAAACACAAAATTATACTTTTGTTTTGGCTGAATATGATTTAATTTTCGATATCCGAAATTTTTTTTTATTAGAAAATGGATCATCTGTGAGCCTCCTTAGATAATGTATGTTAATTGCAAATGTGATAGAATAAACAAAATATAAGAGAAAAAAAAAACCGTTTTCTATAGAAATTAAATTGAAATTCTTGAGTATTTTTGGGTGTAAAAAGTAAACATTTCACAGCTTGAATCCAAATGAAAATTGCAGTCTTTCAAAGAAGTTGCATTGGTTGGAAAAGCAGTTCCAAACTTCTCTCTCCAACATTTTCGAAACTTTAACCCACATGAACATATTTCAGGTCGCTCTGTTGAACGTATATCTCCTATGTGACTTGGTAAAGTAAAGGAACTACTTGGCAAGCCTATCGGGAAAGTTTTCCAGGATCTATCAAAGGACAGCGATGTTGAATCTCGCAAATTTATTGATATTTTGGAATTATAGTGTACTTTTAACTTAGCTAATATCATGTCAGCTTCTGTTCGCTATTGAAGGATAGTAGCAGATCGAAAACCAGCATATTTATACAAATTTTTAGGTATTTTGAATTAGGAAGCATAGAAGTCATAGAACATTTCCACATATGGTTGGGATTTTATTATAATGACCAAGTCCTGTCTGTTTTAAATTGTTTTTGCATTTTCATAGATGTATATCATATCATATACTGTATTTTGATGAATCTTCAAGGAAATTCTGTATCCTTATATTGCATAATCAGCAGATTTTGTATTTTCAACGTACTGTACGTTATTTGAAAGTACTAAATGTAAGCTTTTATGTTATAAAAAAAATGGCTTAAAGTAAAATTTCAAGCATTTTCTATCTGCTCAAGGATATAAAGCTGCTGTTATATAAACTAGTGTACGCGGCCCGTCAAAAATGACGACTCAATATTTAGGTAGATCTGCACACAGATTCAACCCTTTTCACGCCCCCCCCCCCCTTTCCTAACTAATCCCTCTCCCCTTCTGGCTGAGGGACGGGTAGATACCGAGTAATCATACTTTTCCTAATGCCGCTCACCGTGGTAGGAAACATATGTATTATATCTATTACAGGGGAGATTCATTCTGTTTAAGAAGTGATAAGACAGGGGTTTTGTTTCCATGCAGATTCTAACCATCTCTCTCTCTCTCTCTCTCTCTCTCTCTCTCTCTCTCTCTCTCTCTCTCTCTCTCTCTCTCTCTCTCTCTCTCTCCAGTCTTAGAGTTTTTATCCTTGTAGTCCATTTTCCAATTATGGATCAGCTTGTAGAACGTTAAGAACGACATTCAATGTTTTGATTAATTACATAAATTAGTCTAGGAATTGTGTTTTTTTAATTTTGAAACCGACGAAAAACACACAATCTATGAAACGTAATTAATCGTTATTGATTCAAATTGCTTATAGGCTGATTGAAATGAATGTCCACTCTTGTTATTCTTATTGAATGTATTTGACATCATTCGCATTTGATGATCTAATTTCTTATTTTTTTTTTTTATTAATTTCATTCATTTGGGATAAAATAATCGACATTTTACACGAGTGTTTTTCATACCCACTAGAATAAGTATGCATATTGCAACAATGCAGGTAACACGTACTGGAATAAATGCAGATTTATGCTTTAACCCTGTAGAGTGAGGATACCATAACGTGAAGAAAGGGTTTGTGTATCGCAATGATCAGAAAAACCATCCTAGTCATGCCCACCCATACTTGGTTGGTTTGCTGTGAGCGATCAGACTCAAGTCTCCATCATCACCAATCCGCAGTGATCAAAATGGTGATGAAAATGGCCAAACCCCAGACATGACTAAGGACATGCCTGGGCCCTTTTTCTTAAAGTGGACTAGGAACGGCTGCGTTTGTTTTTTTGTTGTTGTACATACTTTAAGGGAAAAGTATATATCTATAGATGTGTATATGAACAGTCACTAAAATCGTTACGCATTAATACATATTCAACTCGTAGACTTTCTTTACCTTAAAATGTTTTCCATTTTCCTTGAAATTTTTATTCCTTTAGTTATAGTACAATTTCCCACCGTAATGGATCATAGAAATGGTAATGACATGCTATTTTATCTCGAAAGTTGCCGTAATGTATTTTCCCACGTTGATGTGTCCATTTGAGTGAAGGGGGAATCAAACCACTCGGTAGGGAATTCCCCTGACAGTTCGTCAGGGCACGTTTTGGGGATCTCCTTGATGCCTTTTGCATCTTCTTCGGGATTTGGAGTGCGAGATGGAAAATACAATATGCGCCTTTTTTTTTTCTTCCGCGT
>NC_090739.1:35420092-35425092 GCF_036898095.1 Palaemon carinicauda | reverse complement strand
CGCGGTATCAAACCACTGGTGTGAAGCGAGTCTCACACATAAATAATTTATGCCAAATGATGATGCCCCAAAGAATAGCGAAAAAAAAACTATTTTTGAGTCATTTCTATCGTGAAGGTAGAATAAATTTTATTAATTGTTAATACACCCAAGTAAATTTGTACCTTTCAAGAAAATAGTGATCTGTCCCGACAACAAACTTTCTTGAAAGTCTGTCTCTTGTAATATTTCTTCACAAAAGCATTTCGGACCCCTGTTATTGCACCAAATGTCATGTGCATAAAAATGCTGAAGTGACTAATGAAGGATTTCCAATGTTATAGCTACAGCGTCATGGGAAGTCAGTGGAGATTTATTCAACCCCCACCTCTCTCTCTCTCTCTCTCTCTCTCTCTCTCTCTCTCTCTCTCTCTCTCTCTCTCTCTCTCTCCCCCCCCCCCGATATCCTTATACTTTCTTATAGGTTACTGTCCCATTCCTTTGTAACAGACCGAGATATAATATTCTCAGAATGGATCAGGTTGATTATGGCTACGTGATATCTATGAATATGGTCTATATATACAATTGCACAGTTTAGAAAAATATTCTCTACTATTTATGTAGAAACAGTTTTATCCATATTCAGATAAAAATGCACTGCTAATAGAGCTAATCATATGAAAGATTCCATCTTTATTCCCATTTTTGCCTAGAAATACACAGCCATTTTTTCCACTTTCATTATTCCAAGAATCTTCATTGTCATGTGGTGAAATGTATTATATTTGATTATAGAGAGATGTGAACTGAGGGAACTCAACTCGGACGTTAAGGCCGTACGCCATTAGAACAATGCGCTAGTATTATGTTATGAGTGATGGACAGGTGGAATGCTGCTCTTAATGTAGGTTATTGGGTTCCTGCTATTGGCCAGATAACGGCGGTTGAGCTCCTCTGCTCAAGACAGGAAAGCAACCGATTGCATCATAATCTGGATAGATGATACTGAGCTCAGCGTTATCTTGCCTTAATCTCCTGTATGTATTAAAGAGCAAGTGTCCGGCTCTCTCTCTCTCTCTCTCTCTCTCTCTCTCTCTCTCTCTCTCTCTCTCTCTCTCTCTCTCTATATATATATATATATATATATATATACACACACACAGTATATCGTAACTGTCACGCTCAGCGGCATTGCCTACCTTATGACTACTCTGTCTCTCCCCATCCCTCGGGTAGGGGGGAGAGAAAGTAGTCATTTTCTGGTGAGAGAGCGTACCTCTAGAAGAAAGAGTGACGGGATGGGAATGATTGAATCTGTGCTTGTGTGTGCATATATATCTAAATATTTAGCTGTCATTTTTGACGGGGTCGCATACACTAGTTTGGGTAGAATAATATGAGAGGGGGGGGGGGGACCATGAGGGTGGGGTGGCTTTCAGGAAAATCCTTATAATTATAAAGGAAACGTTTAACCAACTTATATGTCTTGGGAAAAAGACTTGCGACTAGAGTTTTATTTTGATAGAAAATTAGTATTGCAACGCTTCAGATGAAAGGTTCAAGTGTGACGATATTTCAGATACGGGAAGATATCACTATTATTATTATTATTATTATTATTATTATTATTATTATTATTATTATTATTGTTATTATTATTAAATGCTAAGCTAGTTGGAAAAACAGGATGCTATAAGCCCAGGGGTCCCAACAGGGAAAATAGCCCAGTGAGGAAAGGAAATAAGGAAAAATTAAGTATTTTAAAGAATAGTAACAACATAAAAATAAATATTTTCTATATAAACTATAAAACTTCAACAAAACAAGAAGAGATAGTAGTTAGAATAGTGTGCCCGAGTGTACCCTCAAGCAATGAGGGCGTATTTCATATCGCCAGGTTTCAGAACTGGGTTTTCATATAAGAGCATAGTATTTAGTTATACATGGTTTACGAACGGAATTCCATTATGAAAGTACATGTATTGTTTCATAGTTTTACTATACAGGTATAAGCTCCTCAACGTAGATTTATTATGTTAGTTGAAAAATACAACAAACTCAGACTTTGCATGAAAATATATTCCTCATTACAAGTTTCAAAAACGATTTAGTGTGACGATACAGTACAAGGTATGAGAACATAGCTCTCATAAATCTTGTCAGATTTCTATGGGCTTTCTATAGTTTATTTCCTAGATCATGCCTCTTTACTGTCATCGGGAAAGCATTGACGATGCGAAATGGAGAACTTTGACGTGTAATGATTATCTGGGAACCTGTCTCTCTCTCTCTCTCTCTCTCTCTCTCTCTCTCTCTCTCTCTCTCTCTCTCTCTTTGACGCGTAATGCTTATCTGGGAACCTGCCTCTCTCTCTCTCTCGCCCTCAGAAGTTTTATGTTAATAATTACCCAAGATGTCAGTTTTGTTTTTTATTGATAGTAACCCGCATATATATATATATATATATATATATATATATATATATATATATATATATACTGTATATACATATATATATATATATATATTTATATATATATATGTATATACAGTATATATATATATATATATATATATATATATATATATATATTATATATATATATACAGTATATATATACATATATATATATATATATATATATATATATATATACTGTACATGTAATATATATACTGTGTATATATATATATATATATATATATATATATATATATATATATATATATATATATATATATATATATATATATATATATTACATGTATGTTATCATGCATTTTCAAAACTGTAGGTCATTCACCGATGAGTCATTCACCGAAATTTGATCTCTCTTTCAAGTTTAAATGAAGACCTACAGATTTATGTAGTTCTTGGTTTAAATCCTGACCAGCCGGTCTAGACAATTTCTCAGCCAAACGGAAACTAATTGGTGGAGAAACCACAACTGACTTGAAACCAGGATCCGGTATGTGATGCAGGCAGTGCAGAACCTTATTAGGTTTTTAAGATACTACGTTATGTAAAGCATTTTGGAATATTTGAACTGGTAATACTACTTTTACCACTGTTTCGATGCTACTGTTAGATTTGATATTGATATTCTTATATGTTATATTTTTTTAGATCTATCTTTCTATCTACTGTTGAATTAATAGTTACTTTTTTCCTTTTCTATAGAACATAGCTGGCATTTAAAGCTTATTGCAACTGTCAAGATTTGAAAGGTATAGACTGTAATACTGATGCTGAGTGCTTATAAAGAAAGTTGGTTTATGAGTTGAATTTTGGAACACTTAATTACCAGAAGTATAATTTTCGATTGTATGATATAGCATCTTATAGACATTTATAGACATTAAAATGTGTAACTTAACATCAAGATTATGAATATCAGAGATATTGTGTTTACTAGTAATCATATATATACATACATACATATACCAAGGCACTTCCCCCAATTTTGGGGGGTAGCCGACATCAACAAATGAAACAAAACAAAAAGGGGACCTCTACTCTCTACGTTCCTCCCAGCCTGACAAGGGACTCAACCGAGTTCAGCTGGTACTGCTAGGGTGCCACAGCCCACCCTCCCCCGTTATCCACCACAGATGAAGCTTCATAATGCTGAATCCCCTACTGCTGCTACCTCCGCGGTCATCTAAGGCACCGGAGAAAGCAGCAGGGCCTACCGAAACTGCGTCACAATCGCTCGCCATTCATTCTTATTTCTAGCACGCTCTCTTGCCTCTCTCATATCTATCCTCCTATCACCCAGCAAGGTAAGTGAGGCAAAGAGGGCAGCTGACCTGAGGTGGGGTCAGGGATTGGGTCATTCATATGAAGAGAATAAGAAGTTTTGGAAAGAAGTGGAGAGAGTAAGGAAGGCTCGTTCAAGAATTGAAGAGACAGTGAAAGATGGAAATGGAAGGTTGTTAAAAGGAGAGGAGGTAAGGAGAACGTGGGCGGAATATTTTGAAAGTTTACTGAATGTTGAGGATAATAGGGAGGCAGATATAATTTCTGTTGCAGGTGTTGAGGTGCCGGTGATGGGAGATAAGAATGAGAGAGAGATTACAAGAGATGAAGTGAGGAGAGCACTAGATGAAATGAGAGTAGGAAAAGCATCTGGTATGGATAGTATGAGAGCTGAGATGTTGAAGGAAGGGGTGTAACTGTACTTGAATGGTTGGTGAGATTGTTTAATATGTGTTTTGTGTTGTCAAGGGTACCAGTAGATTGGGTTTGTGTGTGTATTGTACCACAATATAAGGGTAAGGGAGATGTGTAGAGTGTTGTAATTCAAGGGGTATTAGTTTGTTGAGTGTAGTTCGAAAAGTGTATGGCAGAGTACTGATTAATAGGATTAAGGATAAAACAGAGAATGCAATCTTAGAAGTACAGGGGGGTTTTAGAAGAGGCAGGGGTTGTATGAATCAGATTTTTACAGTTAGGCAGATATAAGAGAAATATTTAGCAAAAGGTAAGGAGGTGTTTGTTGCGTTTATGGATCTGGAGAAGGCGTATGGTAGAGTTGATAGGGAAGCAATGTGGAATGTGATGAGGTTATATGGAGTTGGTGGAAGGTTGTTGCAAGCAGTGAAAAGTTTCTACAAAGGTAGTAAAGCATGTGTTAGGATAGGAAATGAAGTGAGCGATTGGTTTCCGGTGAGAGTGGGGCTGAGACAGGGATGTGTGATGTCGCCGTGGTTGTTTAACTTGTATGTTGATGGAGTGGTGAGGGAGGTGAATGCTCGAGTGCTTGGACGAGGATTGAAACTGGTAGACGAGAATGACCATGAATGGGAGGTAAATCAGTTGTTGTTTGCGGATGATACTGTACTGGTTGCAGACGCGGAAGAGGAGCTTGGCCGATTAGTGACAGAATTTGGAAGGGTGTGTGGGAGAAGGAAGTTTAGAGTTAATGTGGGTAAGAATAAGGTTATGAGGTGTACGAGAAGGGAAGGTGGTGTGAGGTTGAATGTTATGTTGAATGGAGAGTTACTTGAGAAGGTAG
>NC_090739.1:35402592-35412592 GCF_036898095.1 Palaemon carinicauda | reverse complement strand
TACACAGTACTCTAGAAGTTTTATTCCAGCTGTGACCAATTTTGTTTGAATTTCAAATTGTTCAATTGTTCATTGAATTGCTGTGTTATGGATTCATAAGGCTTATTTTCTTCTCTCCTTTCTTTCTCTCTCTTTCTCCATTTGCTTTGGCTGTGATTATTATTATTATTATTATTATTATTATTATTATTATTATTAAAACCTCATCATTATAAAGCATGACTTTGTTCTCGTCCAACCTTTTTCATTTTTCTCAGCGGTGCTAGTGTACCAACCCACCAATGTGACGGGCCGAGAGAGGAGTTGTGAACTCAAAGGCAGGATGTAATCAACTGAGTTATGTATTAAGGAACACTCTTCTTTATATACAAAACCTCAAGGCAACAGGGCATAACATGTTCGAGAGACAGACAATGTTCAGAGCAAAACAGCCGACATGAATTTTCATGTTCGTTTGAGTGCGAGGGAAGAGCGAAGATACAAGCATATTATATACAAAAGGAATTATGTACAATTGTGTGACACACGGTTGGTACACTAGTGAATGACTGAATGGCCTCCAAAGCACCAATACCGTAAATGCAATCCCATCTATACTGTAATTCATTATTGGCAAAAAAGGAAATATGATAGGTGCGTCAAGCGATTAGCCCTTTAAATGCAAATATGCCTTCCTGCATTGAGGCTGTCATCACGATGACTGGCCAATCTAATGTTTTCGTCGCATGAAAATAAACAACAGATGTATTGCTTTCTTTCTTCCTTTCATGAAGGCGTGAATTATCTTTTCTGAGTGAAGATTAGTGAGATGTTCAGCTTTATATAATAAAAAACTAACACAACTGTTTAAATTTACAGTGGGTATTTTTTAGAATACGTTTTTAATGTATTTTGGTCTAACTTGAATAATAGTGCGAATCCTCTTCACTTTCATAGGGTATCTATTCATTAAGATGCATTTAGCTATGATTTCCACGTGATATCCTTAGATTTCTGTGAAGTCACGCTTCACTCAACGTTGATATTTCATATTACTACTAAATTTACATATTCATTAATCATCTTTTGATAGCTTGAAATTGCCTTACTCTTCTTCATTGAGTATTTTGGTTATTCTTTAAAATAAAACATATGAAAAATAAATAGTTAAGTAGGCTTGGTATGTTATAGGTCTCTGAATGACAGTTTATGAAAAGGAGGACGAAATACGAAATGGGTATCGGCAATAATAGAGGTCCTTTTCATGTAAACCATGTCTCTAATTTGTGATTTATGTTAGCTCTTGAACCTCTTTGAATATATTCAACTCACGCTAGGGGTACTAGGAATATGGAGTGGACAATTTAGATAGAATACATCTTAAGTGTATATATACATATATATATATATATATATATATATATATATATATATATATATATATGTATATATATATATATATATATATATATATATATATATATATATATATATATATATATATATATATATATACATACATACATATTCACAAAAGGTTGGATAACATTGAATAATATTACAGCATTAAAACAAAGGGTATTATTAAAGGGGTTTAAAGACTTGAATGGGTGCGATAAATGGAAATAATTTTCGAAATTTGCCTTGCACTGTCCTCGTACGATATTTAATATGGTTTCCCCACTATCTGTAAGCTTAAAGTTCTTATGCCTATTCTTCCCTCTTATCATATACCTAAATTCCTTGTTAATTCCTTTTTAATTAAAGTGGATTGTCTCTCCCCCACAGAGCGTTCCTTTCTACTTTTAGTAATTATAGTTTCCAACCAGAAATGATTTCCTGTGTGAAATCTAACTCTAATTGAATGTAGAACATGAAGATTACCACATTTCCAACAATTCCTGCAGTTCCTAAAATAAGCTTTTATGTATGTTTTCTTTGTTTACGTGATGACATTTTCAGACAAGATTTGCTAAAATCATACAAAAGTATTTTCCAAATGCTGGTATAAGTTTAATACTAAAAGCGTACATTTCAATTTGCTGTTTTTTTTTTTTTCATATTAAGGATCTTCTAAGTTCTTTTATGTCCTCTAATGTTGTTTATGTACAGTAATATATATATATATATATATATATATATATATATATATATATATATATATATATATATATATATATATATATGTGTGTGTGTGTGTGCGTGTGTGTGTGTGTATTTATGTATAAGCATATACTGTAGTTTTCCCATTAAGAGGGAGATAACTTTTCCTACCAGCAGGAGGCTAGCATAAATTTAAACTTTGTGTGGTGTGAAAGCTTAGTGCTAATTTCCAAAATTTGCAACCTCACAGACAGAACATTAATTATTCGTATTTTCTATTGTCCACCACTCGTCTACAATTTAAGATTTTTCACACTCAAGATGCACTTATGTTTTCAAATTCCTTCGGCACTCACTTGTGATTCATTAAGATCCAAACTTCAGTAACGCCCAGGCAAAATTTTGTAAACAGATGGCAACGCGACCATGATATTTGCTCTTCCGAGTAATTTAGAATATTTAGTTATGTGTCTTTTTAAGCCATATGGCGGTTGCGTGCAAGCCTGTATCCAGGTGATGGACCGGGGAGAGGGAGGAGGCCTTTCTCTCCCTGCTTTGCTTAATCTTCCCATCCAGTGACGGGATGCGTATCTATGTTAAGAGGGTGAGAACGATACGGTTTGTCAGATTTATGGTTGAGAGTGTTGGACCGTCATGGGTATATTGTAATATGTTTCGGCTCTTTCAACCGCAAATAAAGTAGATTATTGTTGTTGCTTTTTTTATAGATACTACGTTGCAGTTGTAAAGCAAATTATTATTTTTTTTTTTATGTAAGGCATTATTATTATTATTATTATTATTATTATCATCATTTTATTATAATTACATTTATCATATTTGTATCATTATAATTTCTATTGTTATCGTATTTTTATTATTATAGTTTTTATTTTTATCATATATGTTTATTATAGATACTATTATTATCAATATTATTTTTGGTAACACCCTACAAGAAAACGAGAATTTTTATATTAAATATACTTTGTTTGAATATAGTCAATATAATTCAATTTAATTTCACTGCCATCAATAGTAAGTAAAACGCACCTTCTGCTTTCAGTTACGGGTTTGCGTACTGATGAATTGTTAGGTAAAATCAATTAAATAATTTGTTTCCCTCATTTCCTCGCTCGGATTAGTGGTCTTTTGAAATAAACATTGTCGCCCTACTAATTTTGTATCCTGTGGTTCATGTTTATAGCTTACGAATGTGTTCGTGCATTATTTATTTCTAAGTGTGTATATGGATGTGATTAATTTTTACCCTATATTATAAATACCCAAGTTATCCGTTTTACACATCAAGAAAAGAACATTATTATTTTAATTTTTAAGTATATGATAAGTGTTATTATGAGACAGTAGATCTTTGCATTTATTTAAAAAGGCTTAGGGTCGTTAATATCTGACCCTAAATTATATATACCCGTGTCAAAAGGCTGTTTGACTAATATACGATTTATGTTTACGAGTATTCCTGCGTATGAACTGTTATTAATTTTTGTATTATGTATTGTCTGAACTTACGGAAATGAAATTTTACGCCTCTCATAAGCATTCATTTTACCTTGATTTACGAGCTTTTGCATACATTTTACTCGATGCCGTGGAGGAATACTAAAAGCTAAAATTTAAATTATGAAAATTATTATATTACTTTGATGTTCGCTTTCTAACTTATTTGAATTTCCAATTGCGATGTTTTTCCCTTGTGTTAAATTCTTTTATTAAAAGCACTGAATTACAGGCATACTACATAGCCACGCTTAGAAATATTGTGGACTGACTTGACTATAGCAAATTTTATTTTCTCTAGCAAGGGAATAAACGCAGAACTGGTAGCCACAACAACAACAATAGCTGAAAAATACATTGAAATTAAAAACTCGATAACATGTAAAACACAATAAAGGCAAAACCAACATCATCATCTGGAATGATTACAAAACAAAAACAAATTCCGTCACCAAGAATGTTTTCATCGAGAACTTGAAATTATGCACCATCTGCCTTACCCTTCGCTTTTATTCTCTTTGGGGAAAAATGCTTAATCATCTGGAATTGAAATTCTTTTGTGCTTTCGTGTCACTAGAAACCCTGCCGTTCCTTATTGATTTTCTGAATGTTTTCATGCGTTGCTGTGTTCTATAGACAATATTCCTTAACAGTTTAGGGTCAGTAAGTGCAAATCTTTGATAGGTTTACTGATTTGAAATTACCTCGTGGTGTTTGTAAACTGGATTTTCTTTTTATATTTTGGAACGTTCTTCATATAGTTGGAAATGTGGATATCCTTGGTAAAATACACCCTTAAATGAAATTTCTTTCATTTCGTCATTAGTTTGATTGTATTTTGAAAATAACGGTTTAAGGGGAAAAATTAAATATAGATTTAAAAATACTCCATTTTCTAAAATGAATATGGTCATTGGAGAACAATTAAATAACTAGAGAGAGAGAGAGAGAGAGAGAGAGAGAGAGAGAGAGAGAGAGAGAGAGAGAGAGAGAGATCCATTTTCTAAATGTGCGGTAAGAGGTGTAATTTGTTTTTATTTGCACTTTCGACACCTTTTTCCTTTTATTCAGCCGATACAGCCATACCCATGAAGTTATCCATAATCCTTTTGAATTCATACCCTTTTTACTTTAGTTGCCCTTTCCCTCTCCAGCGTTGAAAGCGGTACACTTGCACTCTAAATTGCTTGGCAATAAAAGGATTGTCCATCGCGTATATGTTTCACAATGGCAGTCGATTTTTGAAGAGAGGGGCGGATGGAAAGAATTGTCACTTGCATATTTTCCCGAAATATTTTGGAGTATAAAGTGTGTATTTTATTACCAGTCTAGCAATATGTGTATCTATCTATCTATATTTACATACAGTATATGTATTCTAACAATACGGAATTTCCATTAAAGAAGAGGGTTCAATATAATTCAATCAATTCATAGTTTTGAATAGGTACGGCGGATTTTGCGAGAAACAGTCTCAGGTTGTAACTACTCCATATCATTAAAGTCTGGTCTCTGGCTTACGAAGTTATGTTATTATATATACATGTATATATGTGTGTGTATATACTGTATAAATATATATGTATATCCATATGTTTATATATATATATATATATATATATATATATATACACACACATATGTGTGTATTAAAGATATATTTTACTCCATATCCTGGTGTTTTACCGTAAATTGAAAACTATCGGTACACAATGGTGGATGGGATATTTTAATGGTAGTTTTAAGGAGCAGCAGATTCTCTCTCTCTCTCTCTCTCTCTCTCTCTCTCTCTCTCTCTCTCTCTCTCTCTCTCTCTCTCTCTCTCTCTCTCTCTCTGTCGATTTATAATCAACATCGTTTTGAAAAAAAGAGATTGTTACCATGAGAAAATGCAAGGAGATATGACGAACTATGATGGGAATATGAAAGTTGTAGTTTCGTTATGGTTTCATAATATATACGAGTGTATATACACCACTCGCTATCTAAATATCTATCTATCTATCTATCTATATATATATATATATATATATATATATATATATATATATATATATATATATGTATATATATATATATATATATATATATATATATATATATATACGTGTATATATATATATATATATATATATATATATATATATATATATATATATATATATATATATATAGTGTTTGTGTTTGTATGCAACTGATTATTTTGAGGATATGATATTTTGTTTAACATTGCCACTTTTCACACAAAATTATTGTTCAAGATAGATTGCTCTCTCTCTCTCTCTCTCTCTCTCTCTCTCTCTCTCTCTCTCTCTCTCTCTCTCTCTCTCTCTCTCTCTCTCTCTCTCTATCTTCCCACCTTTTTTATTGTTCTTGTATAGTTAGCAGAGACTGCAAGTTTAAATGCAAGATATCTGCCATTGGTGGAAGTTTTAGAAATTTTGAAATCCTTCATATTTTCCTGGAGTTGAATAGTCTTCTTTTATAGGTGAAAGAACTAGTTTGGTATTCCTTTGCGTAATGTACAAGATTTTTTAAGCATAAGCATCTGAAGATAACTGTTGATTTAGAAACTGAAATTATCATCGTTATTATTATTATTATTATTATTATTATTATTATTATCATTATAATTATTATTATTATTATTATTATTATTATTATTATTATTATTATTATTATATTAGATAGTGATCTGAAATGTATATTTTACAATATTACAGGCTATTAATTTTCTTCAGTAATACATTTCTCATTTGCTTGAATAGACTTTTATCTTTTTGCAAGATCTATTTGTTCTCTAGCTTCGAACTATAATTTTCAGGTAAAAAAGTATTTTTCTTTAAGAACATACAATGTTCTTTATTAAACTGTAATTCATATTATATTTTTTATTGTAAGTTGTAGTTAATGACGTAATAGTTGTTACTTGAATCTCAATTACGAAGTAACTAAATGTGTATGGTTGTTTATTTAGTGATTGCTACTGATATTGTTTGTTGCAATGATCTTGACCACTAATGTTATTACTAATGTAATGATATTTCAAGGGAATATTTTTTTGTTTACTTTTCTATTGTTTGGTGTATTAATTTTTTTTTTATTATTATTGTTGTTATTTATAGTTATGATTTTTTTATGCACGATTATTTCCTCCCCAAAATCCCTCCACTCTTCCAAAGATGACTACTTACAGCGAACTCTCCTGTCCCTTGCGTGATTCAATACTTTTTTTTTAATGACGATCGCATGGATGCTATCATTTGCGTCACGCTCCTGTGACCCAAGAAGATTATATTAACCCATTTGTTCAATCAAACTGACGCACAGCTGAGAGTATACCACAGAAGACAAAATGATTAACACATCATGCCATTTAGGTGGCCATTGTTGCTGGGAGCCATTGGGGTCTTTACACATCATCAGTAGAATAGTTTTTGAAGTCGTGGGTAAATAAAAATTAACTGGAACGAAAATTGATTTTATGTTTATCAACGAAATTTCATTAACCATCTTTTTATTATGATGACAGCTTAAGATATATAATTTTAGCTGTGTGGTTTAATGCAAGTAGTAAACAATAGAATTATATTTCTGTATTCATTATTCTTTTGGAATTTTTCGTGTAAGATCAAGTATTTAAGCAATCGGTAAACCTATATTTTAGTTGAAACCAGTAACTTTTTCATCTTTGAAGTAATTTGCGTGAGGTGAAAGTGATGTGATTGCTATGAGTTTTATTGAGAACATCGTCCTACTAGGGGTGATCGTACATGACCTACTTCATCAGTGACTTGCACATATTAATATGATTATTCACCTTATATAACTAATTGTAATACCGCAGATGGCATTTAAAATATTTCATTATTAAATCCAGTTGTAGGTACGGAATTTTAATAAACTTTCGAATGCCGTTTCTGAAGTTGATTATATTTTAAATTTGAAGTCTCTCTCCATAAGGGAAAATGAATTTTGAGAATTGTGCTTCCAAATTATTATATTTCTACATATTTTGGTATAAATTTATCTTTTCGTTTTTCTTCTCTGCGCGCAAATACACACACGCATATATATATATATATATATATATATATATATATATATATATATATATATATATATATATATATATATATATATATATATATATATATATATATATATACATATACACATACACAGTATCTGTGTGTATGTGTGTAGGAGAAAGTATTTTTTAGGTAAAAGAGGAAAACTAGGTAAAATTTTATATATACATACATATATATATATATATATATATATATAATATATATATATATATATATATATATATATATATATATATATATATATATATACCCACACACATATTTATATCTATATTTATATCTATATTTATACATTTACGCACGCACACACACACACACACATATATATATATATATATATATATATATATGTATATATATATATATATATATATATATATATATATATATATATATATATATTGTCTTTACATATCGATACACACATTTTTCCAAATGTTTAAATAATTGATATTCCGTCATTTCTAAAAAGCGCGTGTGTTTGTGGGGATTTGAAATTTTATCTTATCAAGAAATAATGATGGGTCATACATAGACGCAAAAGTAATAAGACTATATAATGGCGATGGACATTATTCCAGATTTAAGAGCAGGTAACCAGATTTCTCTAGAACATTGAGCAAAATTGTATCTTTTGAACTCTATTATAAGGCGGATGAAAAATAATTGATGATGGAGGTATATCGGGCAGTCAATTGATTGTAAGCTTTATTTTTTATTTATTTTTTTTTCTTTACATCTATTATCGCAGAAATATTTTGCATTGGAACATTTTTTCCGGTGTTGAGGACCATAGTTGTAACGTTGCCAGTTTTCTTAAATTAATCAGTCGAGGTTAACATCCTAATGACTCATTTGATGAGAAGACTAGGGTAAGAGAAAATTGCTTATTAACCTTTTTCAAAATATAGTTGAAAAATATGTCGTTATTTTTATGGGTGACGGTTAAGGTGATCGAATCTAGTAGAAAGATTTTTGAAATGATAAATATTTATTAGTCATTCTATTTTATCCTCTTAGCTTGAAATGCTTCACTGTCTAATTTAATTTGTAACTGAAAAAATTTAAATGATTTTGTCTGATCGTACGTAAGGAGACATACCTATCAGTAATCTTCGATTCTTAATGATAGATCAAGTATTTCCCTTTTAAAATGCTATTAGTTTCAATGCGACTGGTATATGTCTAAAATATATATGCCAACTGATAACTCCTTTCCCTTGAGGTTTCGCTCTTTATAATCAGAAAATCCTTCATAGTATTTTGGTTTCTTTCCTTTTAAGATATTTCTTTCAAGGTTTTTTTTATCGCTACTTTTAAAGAGAGATTTGGATATTAAAGAATTAACATTTTGTCTCTCGTCTTCTCTTCGTAACGGCAATGGGCCTCTTTCATTCCTTGAACGCAAGTGATACTTTGCAGTTAAGAATGTCCCTCGTGAATGCTTTTGATAGATGCGTGCTTCTATGTTTTATATTTTTTATTTGGCTCTTCGATGCAACTAATTTTTGAGTCTTCTCGGAGGCAGTTTTCATCTTAGATATATACATACATACATACATATATGTATATATATATATATATATATATATATATATATATATATATATATATATATATATATATATATATATATATATAGTGTTAGATATTTGGCTTTGGAATTCTTAATCAAGTGATTGTTCCTTCATTCCAAAAGGTTGACACGTATTTGTTCAAAAGAAATTCTTTCGACAAAATATGAATTTGCATATTTTTGGAGAAAATGACTACTTTATATGGTCTTAAAAATGTCATATTCAAGAACACTGCAGTAAGCTTCATGTTCTTGGTGTAATTAAATGATTAGAGCTCACTGAAGTGAAAAAAACAAAAAAAACAATTATTCTAAGGTTCGTGTTCTTTAGTTTTAGATATATAGGAATATTTCATAAATTAGGTTTCATATCCAGGAAAGAGTTTATGAATTAGGTTATTCTTGTTTGTAAGACCCTCCAAATGAATTTTTGGCTTCCTATGTTGTAAAATGTATTTTGCCTATCTAAAGTGAAGCGATTTAGATATTTTTAGACTGAATTACTCTTGTTTCTATCGTAATGTGCTGGGTTTGTTTGAACGTTTGTTCAAGACTAATTCTTGCATTTTTTTTTTCAGCCGGGATATAATAGGTTCCGTGAATCTTGTTTTAGTGACCAATCCCTCTCCAATAATGGTACTTTTTTCATCGATAAGAGAAGATAAGAGGGACGTAAATGTCGTTGGCTTTCGATCTTCCCAATGATCTTTTATAGATGGGATGAAAC
>NC_090739.1:35355092-35392592 GCF_036898095.1 Palaemon carinicauda | reverse complement strand
TTGACATTATGGCCATTGTATCATGGCATTAAGACCGCTGTATCCTGGCCTCTTATACATGGTCTTAACGAACTGTGGGTCGTGACTTTACGTCTTGTGTCTCTTGACTTTAGAGCCTTGTATCATAGCGTTACGGCCTCTGTACCTGGGTACTATGAATTTTGAATTTTAAATCCTGGTATTGTAGCCATAGTGTCATAGCGTTATGCCAATATATCCGCGGAATAAAGCGTGAAAGAAGGCTGACAGAAGTGAAAATTTGGATAAGAGAAGTGACAGTGAGATCGGAAGAATAAATAAAAGTAGTGATGGTATTTATGAAAGATTTGACAAGAGAAGTGGCATTGTGTGAAAGAACGGATAAGAAGTATGAGATCATGTTTGATAGAATGTTCAAGAGAAGTGACATTTAATATGTAAGAATGAACGAGATAATGACGGTAAATGCGAACGAATTAGTAAGAGAAGTGACTTTTAACTGTAAGGGAATGAATAAGAGTCGGGAAGGCATGTGCAAAAGAATGTAAGAGAAGGGACATTAAGTATGAAAGAACAGATAAGGATAATGTGAGTAGCCGTGAAAGAAATGATATAAAAAGTGTTATTTATTGTAAAAGTATTGATATAATAAGTGACATTTATTGTGGAAGAATTGATAAGTGTTATTAGGTGAGAAAAATGGATTAAGGGAATGGCAGTGATTGGAGAAGATTGAATAAAAATGACAGATAAAGAAGTGCTGGCAAACACTCCATTTATTCAAGACTAGACTTGAAAAGCGCAAAGCATTTATGTAGGTTTATTGCATGTGCTTTCACAATGTTCCTGATTGCGGGTAAATAAATTTATTTCATTGTAGTGGATTAATCATACAAACTAACTCAACGGCAACTATATTTAGCTATTCTTAAAATATACAGTACTTATACATACGCGCACACACACACAACACACACACACACACACACATATATATATATATATATATACATATATATATATATATATATATATATATATATATATATATATATATATATATATATATATATGTATATGTCATCTCCTCCTACACCTATTGACACAAAGGGCCCCGATTAGATTTCGCCAGTCGTCACTATCTTGAGCGTTTAATTCAATACTTCTCCATTCATCATCTCCGACTTCACGATTCATAGTCCTCAGCTGTGAATGCCTGGATTTTCCAACTCTTCCAGCACTTTGTGGAGCTCAGTTAAATGTTTGTTGAATTAATCTCTCTTTGGGAGTTCAAAGAACATGCCCAAACCATCTCCATCTACCCCTCACTGTGATCTCATCCACATATGGTACTCGAGTGATCTCTCTTATAGTTTCATTTCTAATCCTGTTCTGCCATTCAACTCCCAGTATTCTTCTGAAGGATTTGTTCTCAAATACTAATAAACCTGTTGGCCATTGTTTCATTGTCATACTATGTTATGTCTATACTGTAACACCGATCTCACTAAAGTCTAAACTGATATATAGTCTGAATTTTATGCGTAATTTCAGGCGATTTGATTTACAATTTTTACCTAACCTAGCAGTTGTCTACTTTGCTTTTTTCAATCTTTCACTAAACACCAATACTGAAGACCCTGTATTAGAGATCAGTGTTCATAAATATTTAAATGATTCCACCTCTTTAATCATTTTTCCTTCCTGTATTTCATCTTCCATTGCATATTCCGTTCTCAGCATCTCTTCCTTCTATTGATCTTGAGCCCAAACTCCTATGATATTTCATGCATTCTAGTAAGCAAGCATTGCAAATCCTGTGGTGCTCTACTAATAGGACAGCGTCATTAGCATACTCTAGGTCAGTTAATTTCCTTTTACCGATCCAGTCCAATTCTTCTCCACCATCTCCAACAGTTCTACACTTTACAAAGTATTGCTTCTTTATTTCACATTCTACATAATAATCTTGTAAGTATTCAGTATAGAGTATACAGTAAGCATGTATATATATATATATATATATATATATATATATAGATATAGATATATATATATACATATATATATACTGTGTATATATATATATATATATATATATATATATATATATATATATATATTTATATTTAGATTTATGTATATAATATATATATATGTATATATATAATATATACAGTATATATATATATAATATATATATATATATATATATATATATATATATGTATATATACATACAGTATATAGTGTACATATTATTATTATCATTACTTGCTGAGCTGCAACCCTAGTTCGAAAAGCAGAATGCTGCAAACCCAAGGACTCCAATAGGTAGAAATAGACCAATCAGGAAAGGAAATAAGGAAATAAAATACGAGAGAAGTAATTAATAATTAAAATATTTTAAGAATGATAACATTAAAAGAAATCTTTCATACATAAACTATAACAACTTTGAAGAAAAAACCAGTAGAAGAGAAATAAGATAGAATAGTGTGCCCGAGTGTACCCTCGAGTAAGACAGTGGAAGACCATGGTACATAGGCTATGGCACTACCCAAGACTAGTGAACAATGGTTTGATTTTGGAGTCTTCTTTTCCTAGAAGAGCTGCTTACCATAGCTAAAGAGTCTCTTATACCCTTAGCAAGAGGAAAGTATACACATAACAATTGCAGTGCAGTAGTTAACCCCTTGAGCGAAGAAAAATTGTTTGGTAATATTGGGTTTGCCAGGTGTATAAGGACAGAGGAGAATATGTAGAGAATGACCAGACTACTCGTTGAACGTGTAGGCAAAGGGAAAATGAGCCGTAACCGGAGAGAAGGAACCAGTGCATTACTGACTAGCCAGTCAAGGACCCAATAACTCTCTATCTCAACAGGTGGCTGGTGCCATGGCCAACCTACTGACATAAAATGTGTGTATATTATATATATATATATATATATATATATATATATATCTATATATATATATATATATAAACATTATATACATACATACATGTACAACAACAAATGCATGTTAGCCCAGTGCAGGACAAAGGCCTCAGACATATCCGTATTCATTTCTGGAGTTTGGTCAGTTTTCATCTCCACACTGCCCATTGCGGATTGGTGAGTCTTTTGTCTGATCGCTCACAGCAAACAAACTTATTATTGGTGGGCCTGAGCATACAGTTTTGCTGATCATAATGATACACAAATCCTTCCACCACGTTAAGGTATCTGCACTTAAAAAGATTGTATATATGTATATATATATATATATATATATATATATATATATATATATATATATATACATATATATATATGTATATATATATTTATGTATAAATGTATATATATATATATATATATATATATATATATATATTCATAATACTATTATATATATGTATATGTATGTATATATATGTGTATATATATGTATATATAAATATATATACACATATATAATTATATATATATATATATATATATATATATATATACAGTATATGCAGATGAGAGAGATTCATAGCCACAAAGCTTAAATTGAAATGTAAAATCTTGCAGATTTATTTTTTTGTTGAAAGCACATCGCCCAGATGTTTAGGTAAGACCAAAAGGACTAATATTACTCAGAGTGTTCACATGAATTTCCAACAAGGTTTCTAAAATGGAACTCACAACACCAGGTGTGCGCCGGACGAGTGTCTGTCTTAACACCAAAATGGTCGTTAGTAAATTTTCTCTTACGGCCTCTCCTATTCAGGGGTCGCTACAGCTAATCATCTGTCTCCGTTTATACTTATATCCATTCAATCCATCCATTTAACATATGTTAATAATTCTGATTTAAAAGATCTTTTCAAATCTCCTATTTTTAATAACCGCCTTTAGGAAAATTAAGGAAAAATTAAATACTCTAGTCACTCCCTGATTTTTTCTGCTTTCACATCTTTCATTAGTATTCTTAGTTTAATAACCGGAAAGGTCCAATCACTGCATTAAAAGTATCATGAATGTTCCCTTGTTTTATTTCTTTATTTTGGTAAGATTTTTTTTTTATTTATTATTTATACCTACATTGTAGGGCCTCTCGGCTTTAATACTGTGCGTCATATTAGACAAACAGAGTATGACAAACCACGGTGTACGGCATTTATGGACTATGGGAAACTTTTGATTCTGTCAAACCCTCAGCAGTAGTGAAAGCCCTTCAAACCAAGGAATAGAAGAATCTTATGTTAGAACACTTGAAGGTTATTAACAGGAAGTATAGCAATCTTAAAACTACATAAAGATAGTGAGAAAATTCTGATTGAAAAAGAAGTTAGACACGGAGCCCCATCACTCCTAAATGATTCACAGCATGCCAAAAGTAAGTTATAAGATTTTAGATTGGGAAAATG
This sequence comes from Palaemon carinicauda, assembly GCF_036898095.1. Taxonomy (NCBI): domain Eukaryota; kingdom Metazoa; phylum Arthropoda; class Malacostraca; order Decapoda; family Palaemonidae; genus Palaemon; species Palaemon carinicauda. The sequence continues at coordinate 35,388,209 of NC_090739.1, read as the reverse complement.
TAAGAATTAATATTAATGGGGAATACCATAACAACATCAAGATTTGCCGATGGTATAGTTGTGTTTAGTGAATCAAGGGAGGAATTACAAGAGATGATAGAAGATTTAAATAGAAAAGAGCAGAAATATAGGACTGAAAATAAATTTGAGTAAAACTAAACTAAACGTTCAATGAAAATGCAGAGACAACAAACAAGAGTTATGGGTGACGCTCATGAGATTGTTAATCAATATACGTACTCGGGACAGACAGTAAGTGTTTCCTCAGGACATGAGCCTGGAATTAAAGAAATTATAAACATGGGCTGGAGAGTATATGGTAAACAAGTGAGGTTTTGAAAAATAAATAGCCACTTTCTATGAAGAGAAAAGTAATCAATGAGATGGTCCTACTAGTATTAACCTTTGCATTAGAAAGTTGGAGTCTTACTAAAGCCTTAGAACGATTGTTAAAACTCAAAGAGCTATGGAAAGAATAATGATGGGAATAACAATAAGAAGCAGAAAAAGCAACATGGACACGAGAGCAAAATAAGTAGAGTATATTCTAACAATATGTAAGAAAAAGGAATGGATATGGGCAGGACATGATATAAGAAAGACAGATAAGAGATGGATATATATTATGAAAAACAGATGGGGTCCCTAGAGATTGTTAAAGAAGCAGAGGAAGGAAGAGAAGACGATGGATTGACGAACTAAGAAAATCTGCGGGTGTAGACTGTCACAGAAAGACCATAAACAGACGCAAGTGTAAGGCTGGGTATGAGGCCTCTATTCTGCAGTGGACTAGTAACGGTGATGATGATGATTATTAGAACTAAGGAGTTTATGTAAACGTTGAATATTGAATTTTCTATATTTCCTTATTGACTAACCTTCATTTAGTGGTTTGGAAAAAGACTTGAGCCCTGTTTCAGAAAGAAAGATTAGATATCTGTACGTTTTTATTCTATAGTTTGTAAGTTACGCAATGTTTTGTATTGAAATGTATTTTATCGATAGCTGCCGACGTTTAAAGCCTACGGATTAAAATACCACATTTTTGCAGTTTTAAAAGAAAATAATATTCCATGGGTAACTAAGCAAATAGTAGAACTCACGAGGTTTTTCTTATCAATTCTATTTAATTGATCATGAAATAGATTTGAAAATATACGAAGGACTAGCCGTAACCATTGGTGAAATCATCCAAATGTTGTTGTCTATTAATTAAAAAGTGAAGATATTAAAACTGAAATAAACATTTCACCCGATTAAGAATATGTTACAATGTAACAGAAATCACAGTCTTCATATAAGTGCAGTTAAACCTATTCAGTGTTTTAGTCTCATTGCAGGAATTTATATATATATATATATATATATATATATATATATATATATACATACATATATATATATATATATATATATATATATATATTATATATATATATATAAGTATATAAATGTAAATATATATGTGTGTGTATATATATATATATATATATATATATATATATATATATATATATATATATATATACAGTATATGTATATATATATATATATATGTATATATATATATATATATATATATATATATATATATATATATATATATATATATATATGCGCGCATGTGTGTGTGTGTCAACGTGATTCTCAGATGAAAAATAGAGTGATTTTTGACAAAGTAAGACTAAGTTAGTTAAAATTCACTCTACATCTTTATTATCCCCATGGATCTTTTGCCTATATATACATGTATAATATATATATATATATATATATATATATATATATATATATATATATATATATATATTAGAGTGAGTGTGTTAGCATATACTGTATATATACAGAAAACTTCCACATTAAAAGGGAGATCCACACACCTACGCAGAAGGCTCATCAGCCAAACGCCTAAGATTCCCACAGACTGCCCTGCATGCACTTGGAAACTTCCTGGATGGTAAGGAAATTTCCTTTCTAACATCTTGTTGTTTTCCATCTAGCCAATGCTTTTTATGTATTCTTCTTCACCTATCTCTGAACACCAAAGATTTATACATTCTTTTCATCACTATACCATCCTCCGTCTTATTCACGACCAATCAATCTCAAAATAGTGACTTTAACCCTCACCCCTACTAACCTTTTTACCGTTTCTACTTATATCATTTTCACACCTTCAATTTTTCATGAGATAGATAGTTAATCTCAACAGCTTTCGACCTTTTTTATCACAGGCGCGCGCGCGCACACACACATGTATATATATATATATACATATATATATATATATATATATATATATATATATATATATATATATGCACACTTGTGTGTGACTTTATCCGTTTAAATCAGTTTATGTTCATATATAATTTTTGTGATGAACCAGTACATATGCAATAGGCATAATGACGGTTGAATATTCATATGAATCAGTTACGAGCATCTCCGCTCTTTTCTTCCAAGTGACAAGGAAGACAATGTCTAAAACCATTCCTTTTGTTCCCCGCCTGTCGTAAATCTGCTTACGTTCGTTTTCTCCAAGAGGGAGGATTTTACATAGACACGACTGGGGCAACTGAGTAGTCTCACTCTTTTCCATAAAGTCGCTTTTCTGACATTTTAATGGTGATAGCATTTCTATTTATGTTTGTAGTAATAGTAATATTATGATAATGTTAGTGGAGAAGAAGGGGTAGCAGTATTTAAATATTGGTAGTAATAACATTATAAGTAATAATGATGAAATAATATTCATAATCTTTTATTTATCATTATTTATTGTTTTATTATTATTTTGGTGAAATCACATTCGCCAAAAGGGCCAATCACATCTGAATATACATGGAATACCGACTCCTAAAAATATTAACGGACATTATCGCTATTTTTCTTTTCTTAGCTAAGCATCTTAGGTAATGTTTATATCAATCATAGTTAGGATTCTAACTTAAAAAATGCCACAATAATGCGAATCAATTAGCCTCAGTATTCAGGACTTTGAACCTTATCTGAAGTCTTCCACTTAGGTCTTAATATTTTCGTCATGAAATATTTTTATCCTTTTGTTTTCTATTTTTTGTGAACTTGGATTAGAAGGACGTGCAAATACTAAAGTATGAGATGTATTTTTTTGTGCTATTTAATATTTTAATATATATATATATATATATATATATATATATATATATATATATATATATATATATATATATATATATATATATATATATATATATATATCATCATCATCATCCGTCACTAGTCCAATGCAGATCAAAAGCCTCAGACATGTCCATCCACTTGCGTCTGTTTCTTAGTTCATCGATCCATCGTCTTCTCTTCCTTCCTCTGTGTCTATTACCATCTCTAGGGACCCATTCTGTTATTCTTAATGTCCACTATTTTCTGTAGTTCTCAAATGTTCGGCCATGTCCGTTTCTTTTTCTTTCATATTGTTAGACTATCCTCTACTTTAGTTTTCCTTCGTATCCATGTTACTCCTTTTCTGTCTCCTAGTGTTATTATTACCATCGTTATTCTTCCCATAGCTCTGAGTTGTAACTTGCTTATCTTTTAAGGCTTTAATTAGGCTCCAAGTTTCTGATGCACAAGTTAATACTGCCATGACCATCTTTTTAAATATTTTTCTATTTAGAGAAAATGGTATTTTACTTTTCATAATCATATTTTGTTTACCAAATGCTCTCCCTCCCATGTTTATATTTCTTTTAATTTCGGTCTCGTGTCCTAGGGAAACACAATGTATGTCCTATGTACGTATATTCATTAACAAAATGTAGAGGCTTGCCCATAACTCTTATTTGTTGTCTATCTGCCTTTTCATTGAACATTATGTAAGTTTTACTCATATTCTTTTTCAGTCCTACATTTCTTCTTTTTCTATTCAAATCTTCTATCATCTTTTGTAATTCCTACCATGATTCACTAGACATAATATGTCCTCTGCAAATCTATGTTTTAGGTTATTTATTGATTTTGATAGTTCTGCTAATTCTATCCTTTTTTATCCTTATTTAAAATTTTTTTTTTAAGTTTTTGGTCTTTTTCGATAGTTTTCCCTGATCATGTTTCGTAATTTTTCCACCTATCTCTTATGCTGAGAGAGAGAGAGAGAGAGAGAGAGAGAGAGAGAGAGAGAGAGAGAGAGAGAGAGAGAGAGAGAGAGATATCCTGTTCAAGAAATTTTGTATCCCAGAGATATTTTCCAGAAGAGACTGCTGTCTCTTACCCTCGTTATCATAACCCTTTAACAGTGCAAGATGCTGATCCAAGCCATAGATGTGGATATGTGATTAGGGAAAAGAGGAAGCGTGATCGGAATGGTGATTTTAAGCCAATACCTCGATATCCGATGAAAGGATGCCAAAATTCATTACGGGGAACAACCTTTAACATTTTTTTTTCAATTACTTTGATACCCTCGATCGAGTGAAATGCAAACTGAGCTTGTGGGAAATCCTGAAACTAATTGTGTTTTTTTGCAGCAGATTTCTATGGATACAACATTTTAACGGGCAAAGCATTGGGTATTTTATCATATTGCAACAAACGGACTTGAACGCTCCAACTAAAGTAGAATTACATGTATAAATAGACCGCAAACTAAAGTGGCACTAACATACATATGTATATATAAATAAATGTAGATAATTTATATTATATATATATATATATATATATATATATATATATATATATATATATATATATATATATACACACTGTATATCCGCTATGTATTTGAATATATTTACATACGTATATGTATGAATTGTTCATACATACAAGCATACTTATATACCTGTAATCTGATACGAATTATCATGAATTAAAGGTTACATATTTTAGATTGCCGTCCTGATGGACGTTGCTTTATTATCGGTCAGTTTTTTCTTGCCACCTGGAATCATTAAAAAGAACAAATGGTATTGAGGCATGTGTTGTGACAGTATTACGATGCACAGAAATGTTGGGCGTGATCTTGGAAGGAGTTTAGGAACTGACGATGATTCGCCGAAGAATATCTCTTTGGGAATGTCGGGGGATGGGGGAAGAGGATCTAGTTAGGGGATATTCGGAGAAAGCCGGAAGTACGACGGCCCACCTAGGGAAAAATGACCACATTGCTTTTATGTATTCGGTTGGTAATTATTGTGCTGTTTGTTTGCAATTACCTTATTTCTATTCTTCAATTCTTTTGATAACTTTACTGGTTGCAACGTCAGATAACAGAAATCGGTTAATAAATTTTGATAAAAGCATAAACCTCAATTCCTCATGATATTTATTACCTCCGCCAACGAAGTTGGAAGGAGGTTATGTTTTCACCCCTGTTTGTGTGTTTGTAATTTGTGTGTGAGTGTTTGTTGGTCAACAGCTTCCTGGGCACAATTTTAATCCTAGAGTAATATAACTTGGAGGGATTAACTTAAGTAAAAAGCTGGAAATGATTAAATTGGGGAAGGTCAAGGTCACGGTCAAGCAAAATGTCCAATTCACGTAATCAGCCATAAGTTTGGACATCACTATCACAGAGACTTCAAACTTGGTTCATATTTAGAGTGTATGAAAATCCACGCCAATTAATATATGTTAATGTCAAAGGTCAAGGTCAAGGTCGAGCAAAAGCACGAGAAATAAGCTGCCGTGGTGCAGGTCTGCCCTCTACTGAGTGCTCCTCTAGTGTTGTATGTATTTAAAGGAAAAAAATATTCTTGATAATAACAGTAAGTAGTAGTTTTTCAAATAATTTTTCCGTCATGATCTTTTTGACTAATAGAGCGCCTGCACTTTATCTGCTTATTTTGTAATTTTCATTTAACGAAGTGAAATTCTAAAGTATTCGCAGCATATATATATATATATATATATATATATATATATATATATATATATATATATATATATATATATATATATATATATATACAGTATATATATATAATGACGTAATTTTAGATTAGAGTTTCTATTTTTCCAAGATATCCAACGTCTTAGACTTTCTATATTCGTGAATAATACCCCAGCATGTCCCTATACAGCCAAGGAAAGATGCATTAATAATGGTGGATACAGTACTCGATCTAAGGAACAGAGTTTATAAAAGAGCAAAAGTAAGTTAGAGAATTCGTATCGTAGACAATGATTGATGTGTACGGTGGTTGGCTACGAAGGCTGTAGACAGAAGTGCTTAAGGTACCTCATGGGTGGCAGAAGCAAGTGACAGTAATGTCCGTAGAGACTGACCATATATACATCGAGGTCAATAGATTATATCTTTAGACCTTGATATACACATGATCAGTGCCCAAGCACCCTCTCCACCCAAGCTAGGACCAGGGAGTGTTGGGTTATAGCTGTGGATGACTCAGTTCATAGACCAATTGCCTCCCCCAAACAATCAATCTCTAGCTCACAAGGACGGTGATGTTGCATATACCACACGATACAATCGTGTTTTTAGCGGGGCTCGAACTCTCGACTCGCAGATTAGTTGACAATGTTTCTAATAGGTTACCAAAGCATGAACGAGGAATATATAGTAAAATATTTAAAAGAAAAATGTGATGTTAACTGATGACACAAGCCTTCCTGTATTTGCAGCTAATGTCTGTAGAAATATTCATGTAGGTCCTACCCAGCTTAATTAGTAAACAATATGGCGGTCTAAGACAATTAGCTTTAAATTGTCTTAGACCGCCAAATTATTTGCTAATAAACCCATCTTTTCAGCGCAAACAGAGGCTGTGACTACCTAAACAGTTTGCCGTTGCATATTGAAATATACTTTTATATTTCGTTCAAGTTTTATCATAATTTATGCATATCAAACGACTAAAAGAATTTGAATTAACAAAGATTTTGAAGTCATCAATGCATCATTAATATTCGCGAGTTTTCGTCCGCGGTTTATTCATTATTCATGGGTGGTGAATTGCATTGGATGTGACTTCCTGTCTATTGTAAAGGTATCGAAGTATTTCTTTTTCTGTAATGGACGATAACAATAAAGTTCTCGTTGATGTTTAGAGAAACATTTACTTCGATTTTTTTCTCTCATCTTCCATATAATGGTTGGGTGACTTGATCGAGTTGGGATATTAGGTCATCATATTTTTCCTCTTTTTTTTTTTTCATTACTTAAAATACTTCTTGGCTTTACCAGGCCAGTCTGTTTTGTGTGATGAGAGTAGAATCCCATTTACCTTTTATATATTTACAGATTACTTTAATTTATTCTGGAAGCGGGTAACCATATGGTTTATGCTGAAAATTGTTTAATAATTTATTAGATTTAAATATTTGGCGTACATGGTAATTTGTATCTGTATAATTGTTTAATTCTGATACGGTTGTTAATCAGTCGTATTGTTATTTTTTTTAATTAAAGCCAGTTTTTACCTCTGCAGCATCTCATATCATTTTGCAGAATTTTAACCACCCAATTCTGGATCTTCTTCACTGATATTGGTTAAGGAAGAAAATTGGAGTGGGAAAAGAATAAATTATATAGATGAGACATTGAAGTTGTGGTTAGATGTTAAATTTGAAGATGGCCCTCAGTAGTCAATGATCTGCAATCACTAGTCGATGATCCCGACTAACACTTCGCCCCCATGCATGACGTGAGTGATGTCCTCCCTAGTTATGACTTAGAGCAGCATGTACCAATGCCTAATTCTGGGATGCATCCATATGTTTTTTATCTTTTTCCTATGTGAGAATATTCTGTTTGTAATATCAATATCATGCTCAGCCCATATGAAGAGTAGTCTGGGAAGTTTAGCATTCATATTGCATGTGTCGTGATGACCTTTGGGTTTTGCCTAGAGAGCCTCCTATTTCTCAACAGGAGCAGTGAATCTCCAAGCAGGACAGCTTTGTCATTTTGGTTGAGGTTTTTATGACTGATCAAGGGTACAATACAAGTTATCTTTAGTTATTTTATCAGGAGCCAATGTTTGAGCATAACACTAATGAGTGTCAAAAACGTCAATTTGCCAGCAGAATACGCTTGGTCATAAGTCTTTCATTAATACCTGTTGGACCTTCTTGTAGAATCACAATTATATTTGTCATAACTGCAAAATGCACTACATGAATCATAGGAAAATCCTTTGGTAAGCTTCTTTAGAGGAAGGTGTACCCCTAACCAACTTTGGTGAAAGAGTCTTAGTGCAGTAATGTATATATAAATTTCTTTGGTAACTATTGCAGTTCTCTTGGATGTTCTTCTAGCTTGTTAATAGTCTGATCTTGCAGAGTCTGTATGTTTCTCATTCCTGCAATTAGTCAATGATTATTTATAGCGGCCTCAATATACTCCACCTGAATGTCTGCGGCTAGACATCTAGAGCAGGTTTGGAGTAGACAAGGTTTGATAACCTTTTATAGGTCTTTCCATTTATAAGGGTTAGCTGTGTGGCTTCTTTAAAGGGTATCTCAGTCGAACAAGAAGCTACTAATAAGGAATGCCACACTAAAATGGTATTTTTATGTAAATTCTGATGAAATTAGTGTAATTTGTTTAATATTGCCTACTAATACAGCTTTTCCTTGTAATGAGAGTGACTTATATCCTCAGCAAGGATTTTTAGGATCCTCAGTGTTTTTCACACCGACTGGTCAATTATCGGGTGCAATCATTCACTGTCAAGGATAATACGGGCTTTAATAGAATGCGCCAATATCGGTCTGTTCTCGCCTAGGATTCGAACAAAGCTTTTTTTGCTAGAAGGAAGTTTTAATTTGTAGTGTACAAGATCTATATTCAATAAACCACAAAGAAAAATTAAAACCCTTGAAAGTATAAAATATGCCTTAGAGACGAAGCTGGTGTTGATTCACTTGAGTATTTTTAATTTTCCTTGTGGTTTATTTCACACACACACACACACACACACACACACACACACACACATATATATACATATATATATATATATATATATATATATATATATATATATATATATATATATATATATATATCTTGCATTTTAATGGTTTATACATCTCAGCACCTTCTCTTCCCTTTATCAGAATCGAGATTAGACTGTACATGATCGTGAGCTTTTCATACGACAGAAAATTCTAATTTTACACAATATTGTACGTTAGGTTTTTATATTATTCAGATTGTTATAACAACGGTTATGTAAACATTCGACATGTTTATACCGCCTTGGAATAACAACACATCTTTATTGAGTTATAAGATGTTGCGTCGTTGAATGCTAAAATGTTAGTAAATATTGACGAATCTTCCATTTTAAGCATATTAGAATAGTGCTTCAATGCAATTGTTTTTTAATTAATTAAGTGATGGGATCTGGTAATAGGATATTCAATATTAGTATATTAAAGTTATACACTAGCAAAACAACCCTTATAAATAAATTCTTATTCAATTAATATGAAGGCTTTTTGAACGTGTCACAGTGGCATGGAACTAAAATCTGTTGGATATTGTTCACACCACATTCCTGATAAATTTTAGAATTAGAAATTAAAAGTTTTTCTTTATAAAGGATATGTGAATAGGGAGAATAGCGCTTTGAATTCCAGACTTTAATTTGATTATGACTTTTTGAAAAAGCTGTAGAAGATTTACTTTGAACTAACAAAGAAGGTACTAAAGCTATCTTATTTTTAGTAGAATGTAATTGACTTAGTATTAGCACGAGAAACTAATGTCATTTGTATTTCATTGAACTCTTGGCTTCCCCTTTGAATTAGGGTCCGCAGTGTTTTCAGCGAACATTTTGACAAAAAGTTCTCAACGTCAGGGAGGGGAAAACCGTAAGAGAATTGAAAAGTTAACTTATCCTGATAGTGTTTCTGAACCCCTTTTCGTGGGTTTGGATTAGGGCTTTAATTTAGATTCAACGCAGAATTGGTAAATGAAAGACTTTCTTTGCGCTATTTGATTGTAATGATGTTATGCATTATCATCATCATCCGTAACAGTCGTAACTAGTCCACTGCAGGACAAAGACCTCAGACATGTACTTCCATTCGCCTCTGTTTACGGTATTTCTATGCGAGTCTATACCCGCATATTTTTTAGCTCGTCAATCCATTGTCCTCTCTTCCGGCCCCTGCTTCTTTTACAATCTTTAGGGATCCATTCTGTTATTTTTAATGTCCATTTATTGACTGCCATTCTCATCATATTTTTTGCCCGTGTCCATTTTTTTTTTCTTACCTGTTGTTAGAATATCCACTACTAGTTCGCTCTCGTATCCATATTGCTCTTTTTCTGTCTCGGCGGTATTTCCATCATAATTCTTTTCATTGCTCTTTGAGTTGTAACTAGCTCATGTTCTAAGGCTCCAAGTTTGTGATCCATAGCTAAATACTGTTAAGACCATCTGATTAAATACTTTTCTTTTTAGGGAAAGTGGCATTTTACATTTCAGAATCTCGTTTTGTTTACCAAAATCCCCCATCCCATCCTTATCCTTCTTTTGATTTTAGTCGGATGTCATGAGGAAACGCTTACTGCCTGCCCTTCTTCTTTACAGTATTATTAGCGAATTTATATGTGATTGATATGTTTGGAAAGGTTTCCCGCTCGATCTGTCATATACGTGTTTTCATCTACATTCTTTTCCAGCTTATCCTCCTTGATAGCGTCTTTCCACAAGCTTCAGTAAGCGCTGACATGGTTTTAGGAGCATAGTCCGCAAACATCATTTTTTTTTTTTTCCCTCCAGGAAAACTCTCCTGAGGAATTTTATCCGCATCAAAGTTTATCGTATAGGATTTTTGCCGTAAGACAACTATGCTGTATTTATTTCTCAATACCGAAACATTGCAATTTAAAACCTTTTATCTTATTCTGTCCCTTTTTGTGTAAAATCCAATTTGATATGGAAAATACCTTGTTATCAAGTATATCTGGATCCCACTACTGTTTTTTTTTTTTAATTTTACATTTGATCAACGAAGTACCTTGTTATATAATTCAAATACCCAAATTGAATACCTTATTTGAACTCTCATTTCTGTTACATTTAATCTAAGTTTCATCTGTCCTCTTGACTGGGAGTTTTTTTTTATGTCATACAACATTGCTCGTCTAACAGCTGTTTTATATACTATTCCCTTGAGTTTTACTGAGACTCTCCTGTCACACAATACATCTGACACATATTGCTAATTATCCCATCTAGATTGTATCCTGCACTTGATATCTTCATTCCCACTTTCAGTGTCATTTACCAAAGATCCCAAATATTTTAATTTATCCAAACTCTTGATGTTTTTTTCCACACAGCATCATGCCTTGCAACTTGGCAAGTGTTCCTTTTTTCTTCTACTTATTTATATTCCTCTATCTTCAAAACCCTTCCTCCATCCCTCAACTTTCTGCTCCAACTCCTTTTTTGTCTTAGTACAGCATCACATTATCGACCATGAAGCCTCATCCCTCACGTTTTCTGTTAACACTTCCATTACAATATTAGAGAGGAATGGGCTATATGCAGATCCCTGGTGTAAACCTACCTTCAATTCTAGACGTTGGCTCTTTCACAGAACTTCTCACTGTCTCTTCCACATTCCTATACATTTCTTGTGTCAATCTAATGTATTTTTCTCTTGGCCTGGTACTTTGTCAGATGCCTTTTCTAGATCTATGAAAGTGACATGCAGTTTTCTGGCCTTCTCTAGACCGTTCCATCAACTGTCTCAAGGTATGCGTACACTGCATAAGTAGTGCTTCGATTTGGCATAGATCGAGAGTGTTCTTTCTACCTTTCCTCTTATCTTTTGATCTATAGTTCTTTCCCATATTTCCATTATATGAGACACCAGCTTGATTCCCTTATAGATGTTATGATTGTGATTCCCCTATAGATGTTATGATTGTCTCCTTTCTCTTTAAATATTGAGACAATAATGCTCTTGCTCCTTTCATCTGGGATCTCCTGCTCGTAGATCTTCTCACATGAATACCACATTAAGTCTATACCTTCCTCCCCCAATGCATTCCAGGCCTCATCCTGTATTCCACTGGGTCATACTGCCTTACCATTTTTCATTTTTGCCAGTGCATTCATCACTTCGCTCCTCTCCACACCAGATGTCAGTCCTTCATTTGGTACTCCATCTTTTTTTATCAATGTTAATTTTCTTCATCCAATAATCTCGCAAAATATTCTTTCCACCTTATCTATATATCTTCATTTTTTGTTATAACTGTCTCATCAACTCGTTTTAGTGATGTCTTCTGATGCACGGCTTCTGGATTTTGCCAAGCTGCTGTATATATCCTCATCTGGCCTTCTCGTCTGTCCAATGTATCATGCATTTCTTAATATTCCTGTACTCCAGCTTGTGCCACAGCTCCTTTTGCTTCTTTATTTCTTTCACTAAAAGACGTCCTTTTCCACGTCTTTAAGCATCTTCCTTAATTTGCATGCTTTGCTATACATTCCTATTCCACCACCAAGTTACCGTATTCTGTAGTATTTTCCCCGATGTATCTCCTAATGGAATCAGGACAAGTGCCCGACTGCCAAGTGGCCGATGGTCAAGTGCTCGATGGCCATTTGCCTGACGGACAACTGCCCGAAAGGTACAGTCAGAGGGGTCACAATCAATATATCAGAGGGATACTGAGTTTGCCATAAACATTGAGATGATACCAGCCCTGGCTTTTGTACCAACAGGTAATGTTGTATAAGCATTTGAATACTTACAAGAAAATATGTGCGAAGAAGCAGATGGAGTAATTGACTACTTTGAAGATACTTTTATAAGTAGGATATGACAGAGGAAACCCACTATTTCCTATTTATATTGAGAAAATGCGTGACCGTGTATGCGATGATTTGCCACGGCCAATCAATTCCTTGGAAGGATGACATAACCATTTACAGGCAAATATAACCTCGAGTCATCCCAATATCTGGCATTTTCTGCAGGTATGGAAGACTGAACAAGCTCTTAACGATACAATCATCAACCAAATGCTGGCAGGACAAGAGCCTCCCTCAAAAAAGAAAAAAAATTAAGATATAATTAAAAGAATTGCAAATATTGTTCAAGATTATGAAAATCGAAAAGTATTAGATTTTTTGATAGGGATATCTTACAATTTAATTTTTTTTTTTTTAATTGTCCTTTATTATACCTTGTTAATGTTTACGATGAGGAAACATACATTATTAAATAAATATATTCAATGTATAAGACATTTAAAATACATATATTTGTATGATAAACATATCATTGGCTCTAAGTAGGCAACAAATAACAAACCATTCCTAAAAATGCAAAATAAGCACCAATGTCATAATAGAGACATGCATATTATCAATTAAAAAAAAACATTCCAACGCTTCATGAAATTAAAACTACATTCTTTTTCATAAGACCGCAAAAAATATCTAATCGGGCAAATGTCCTAATCGGGCATTTGTCCATCGGGCAGTTGTCCATCAGGCAATGTCCATCGGGCACTTGGCCATCGGACACTTGGCCATTGGGCACTTGTCAGTTGGGCATTTGCCCTATTTCCTTCTCCTAATATTTCCTTTCTCCATTTTCTATACACATCATCATTATGGTGCCACCGGTTCTAGGTATGTTGATTCCCGGTTTTTTTTTATTCCGGATATTTGATTCCCAGTATTTTGATTCCAGGTAAGTAGATTCCCAGTATTGTTGGTTCCCTGTAGTTTGATTCCAACTTAAAGAAATAATGAACGTCTTTTTTTTAAGACCTATCCCCTGTAAATCTATTTTGTAAGTAAATGGTCTGTTGGCTTGTTTACCCATATAGGAGTATATTCATTATGATAATTTCATTAACACCATTGAAATATAAAGAAAACGTGTATAGTATTTGTACAGAAACAACATTTATTAAAAGTGTTACAAAAACTTTGTTGACAAACGATGCTAAGAAAAAATTTGTACAGAAACAACATTTATTGAAAATATTAAAAAAATACTTTGTAGACAAACGATGCTAAGAAAAAATTTATTAGAAATAGGGAAATGCTAATTTTAATAATTTAAAATCCTTGCCACAGCTCTCACGAAATCTGTCTTTTTCTGTGAATCATATTGCAAAACATTATTTTTGAGTCCTTGTACTTTTGCTTCTCTGGAATACCATGTCCACTGTCAAACTGAACTTTTTTCAAATGGGCAATGCTCTCTTCTTTTTTCAATGCCAAGATTAATTTCCAGATATTTGGATGAACACCTGAAACAACACTCTGTAGTGCACAGTGGTACCCTTCTAAATTGTTATTGGTGCGCGGTTGATCTTGCAAAGTTCTTTCATGTAAATTTCATATATGCATAGGAAAAAGGGGTGCTATTCGCCTTCGTCGATTACCTCTACCCCTTTTGCAAGCTATAAACATGCTTCAAAATAGGTGACCAGTTCTTGAGACAAGTCCTCGTCGTCTACAAGCTCATCCAAACCATCTACCACATCATTCAAATAGGTATGGTCACAAGGGAATCAAATTTCCGGGAATCAACAATACTGGGAATCAAAATACCGGGAATCAAATAACCGGAATAAAAAAAACCGGGAATCAAGATACCGGTCACCGGTGCCACCATTCCTGGACTTCCCTTATATTAATAGTTACCTCCTGAAGCACAGTCTCCTTAAATCTTCTCTTACACTCAGTATCCCTCATTAACATGAACCACTTAATTATGTGAACTGTTTTCTCCTATTCAGGGTCGCTCTTTAGCTATCTTATCAATACATAGTAATCTATGTTGTGGAAGATGTTCTCCAGTAATCTATGTTGTAGAAGATGTTCTCCTGGGATGACTTGACAGTCTCTCACTTCCTTCTGGTGTGTACTAAGTATGTATATTCATTAACAATCTCCAGAGGTTCATCTATAACCCTCATGTTTTGTCTCTGCATTTTCATTAAAAAGTGGTCTTAGTTTTTCTTATATTCAAGTTCAATCCTACATTTCTGTTTTCTCTTTTTAAATTTATCATTTTATGCAATTCCTCCTTTGATTTACTAAATAGAACTGTATCCTCTACAAATTTTATGTTGTTAAGGTATTCCTCGTTAATGTTAATTCTCACATTTTCCCAATCTAAATTCTTAAAAAAAATTCTAGGCACGCTATGAATAATTTAGGAGATATGGGGTCTCTTTAACTCATTTTTCAATGGGATTTTTCTCACTATCTTTATCTAGATGTAGGATTGCTGTACTTCCTGTACAGATATCTTCAAGTGTTCTAACCTAAGATTCATCTGTTCCTTGTCTTTGAAGGGCTTTCATTACTGCTGAAGTTCTGACATAATCAAAAGTTTTCTCATAGTTTATGTTGTCATGCATATTAGTTGGTCATACTCTGTTGATTTTTCCTTCAATTACTCCTACTTTCGCCTTCGTAATGCGGGAGCCACTTTTCAACACTTCATGGATGTCATCTTAGGGGACCTCCTCTTCTGCATATGTTACGTGGACAACATACTTGTGTTCTCTTCCCCCAAAGAGTAACGCCTCTCTTACCTATGCATCCACCTCGACCGCCTACAACAGAATGGCCTTATAGTCCAGTAGGAGAAGTGTACCTTTGGCACCAAAAAACGCGTCATGGATGTCATCTTAGGGGTCCTCCTCTTCTGCGTATGTTTCGTGGACAACATACTTGTGTTCTCTTCACCCAAAGAGTAACATCTCTGTTACCTATGCATCCACCTCGACCGCATACAACAGAATGGCCTTGTAGTCCAGTAGTAGAAGTGTACCTTTGACACCAAAAAAATGTTCTTAGGGCACCGCATCACTCTTGAAGACGTCCTTCCCCTCCCTGAGAAGGTACAGTAGCTGCTGTTCTGAACTTCCCTACACCCTCTACCATCAAAGCACTGCAAGAGTTCTTGGGCATGATAAACTATTATCACCGGTTCATGCCAGCCATCACCGCCCCTCTTGCCCCCTCCTCTAAGCCTCCCTCAAGGGTACGTCAAAAGACCTGGAGTGAGGCCCCCTTCAAGAAGCAGCCATCAGCAACGCAGAGAGTCCCTATCAACCGCTGCTGCTCTCACTTTTCCTGTGCCACAGGGCCTTCTCTTTCTCTTCACCATTGCCAGCAACGTTGCTATTGATGCAGTGTTCTAGTAGGTGGTCAGTGGCTCGTTCAGCCTATTAGTATTCTACTGTAGAAAACTGTCCAAGGTAGTATCCAGCTACCCTACCTTTGACTGCGAATTGCTGGCAGTGTATTTGGCTGTCCATCACTTTCGCCATTTGTTAGAAGGTATTCCTTGGTCATTCGCACGGACTACACATGCTTCTAGTTCATGCCTTCACTCGACAGTCCAACATTGGGTCCGGCTGTCAACGCTGACATAACTGCACCCTTCAACACGTACCTTGGAAAATGGATCCATCCCCTTGCCGATGGCCTGTCAAGAAACACATTGGCTGCTCTTCATATGAGATTTGATTACACCGCCTTAGCAGAAATCCAATGAAAAGATCCAGAGTACTAAGCATTTGGGACATCGTGCATATCCTCGGCTGGCAAGACATCGCTCTTGACAACTCCAATGCCATCCTCTTCTGTGACGTCAATACTAGTGGATAATGGCCAAGGATACCTACCCTAATGCGTGGACAGGTGTTTAATTTCATCCATGTCCTCTCACATCCCTCACACTGGTCTACTGCACAGCTACTGAAGACGAAGATCCTTTGTCATGGCATTTCGAAGGATTTAAGGATTAGGTCCGCTCCCATACTTCATACCAAACTTGAATCAAAAGTACATCAACACATGGATTCAGGAGTGGGCACCTTTTCTCAACCTCAGCCTCGTTTTACCAACATTCACATTGTCATTTTTCTTTTTTAGGGAGGAGCCATGTACCACACATGTTTCAAACACTCATACACTGTAATGCTTTTGCTATTTTTATATCTCGCTCTTTCTTGATAATAAGATAACCTGTTTAAGCTTTTCATTGCATGTTTCATAACGTTTGGATTTTTATAACATTTTTGCTAGCAACTGCTTTTACTGTATGTAAGTTTGTTATCTGTTGAATAAACTTTACTTGCAATCACCTCGCCTCTCTGTTAGCACCTAACACCGACCTTGCCACAATCATCTGCATATTCGACGAGCTTGTTTTCTGTGCCAAACCACTCGTCATGTGTATTTAGTATGAAGAATATTGGGCCAAGAACACTACCCAGAGGATCACCAGCTATAACATTCCTATACTCCCTATAGTGCCCATCAACAAGAAGTCTTTGCAGTTTATTATTTGAAAATTCAATAACAATACTACGAAAATACTCACTTCCATTTGCTTAAATTTGAAAACAAGGCACTTATGATTAACACAATCAAAGGCAACAATACAATCAAGGCCAACCATACGAACTTACTTACCATAATCAATGGATTTTTGAAGGGCTTTGAAAATTGAAAGACGGGCATCACATGCTCCAAGACCTCGGCGAAAGCTAAAGTATAAACGAAGGAACAGATCATTACCTTCAGATCCATGGGTGTCGGACTAGGGTATTTTTTCAGAATACTTCATGTTAAACTCAAAATACTGTGGGCATCTCATCCCCCTAAGGTAAGAAGCTTTTGGCCTATCCCCAACACCAGATTAAGCTCTTGATTGATCGAAACCGACCATTGTGTTGTATCTTTTTAAGAAAGAGACGATAAGCTCAAGTAGCAAAGTTGATGACGAACGACTTCGTATTAAAAATGATAAAATAAAAAATTAAATAATTGTATCACGGTAATAGTCTGCGTGCCTTTTATTTTCAAAAAATTTATTTTTGGTATCGAAGTATAGTTTGGGATTTGGTTACTACCACAGGAAAGTTTTATATATTAATCTTATTAATTTACCTTTTTATATATATAATTTCTCTTAGCAGACTGATTCTCCTTTATATGCGTATGAAATCTTGACTTTTTCCACGAGGGTTATCAGCTGAAGAATGAAAGACTGAGTGTGCATTAACAGTGACTGTGTATGAGATGGCCAGGTGTTCCGTTAGCCTTAGGGTTTATTCGGATCAATTTTATGTTGTTAACCATATTAGCGTCAAGGATTCTAGTGAAATATGTTTAATTTCTAGAAATGAGTTTAGCGGTCAAGAGATATTTTGAATATATCATATTTCATCTATTATTAGTTAAAACCCAAGTTTCGTTACTGAAAATGTAGATAAGGCATATTTTTGGCAGGTGCTGCCAGAGCTGATTGTAAGTTCTGTATGCGATTTAAAAGGTCGCAGTCAATATTATTAGAGGCCACTTACTCTCAATTACCAACTGTGTTAACAATGGAAAGCCCAAGTGACTCGCAAAAAAGGTCTTCTCTTACCACCCAAGGCCAAGGAACTAGTCGATAATGTTCTGAAATATTTCAATTTAGAAAAACATCAAAGAGGTCATATAAGTGATGTTTCGAATGCTATCTAAAGAGTATTTGAAGCAACAAAACTGTCAAAAAGAAAAAAAAAAACCTAATCGCAGACCAAGCAAGGAAGCAAGAAGGAAAATCTATAGGAATCTCCGGTGTATCAAAAGAAAAAATACAAAAAGGAAAGACGAGACGTGGTTTCTACTGTCGAAAAAGTGCTAGTAGCAATGAAAGAAAATATCGGTTTTAGTTGAAGTAGAGAATCATTTCGAAAGGTGATTAGAAAAATGGGTATTTGGCCTTCAAAAATAAACAGTCGACAGTTCTTAATGGAGATAGATGATGTTCTGTCTGCGAAAAGTCACTTTACGGAAAATAAGTGATGCAAAAAATAAAGAACGTCCAACTACAGATATACTTAGATAAAACTTGGGTAAACCGAAACTACTGTGTCCATAAATGCTGGGCAGATACAAGGTTCTCGAAAGTAACAGGCCTTAAACAGACCATAGGGAAAGTGGGACGTTTTATTGTTTTGCACGCAGGCTCTAAAGACGGTTTTGTGCCAAATTCACATTTGATATGGAGATTATCTTCTCCAGATGAACGGCAGTGTGTTCGGAAAGTGGTTTGGTAGGTATCACTCCGTAAAGATAGACAATCTGCTGACATCGTCATCTGAAAAGACCACCATCACAGAATGGCTTTTCAGAAATGGGGAAAATCCAAAAGAACATTTGCCAAAAAGAGAACTAGTACAAATTGTGAAAAAGCACACAAAACAGGGAAAACAAGTATGTTATTGACAAGATTGTAGCAGAGTACGGCCAAAAAGTGAATTGTCTACCGCTGTATTACTGTCAGTATAACCCTATTGAACTTATATTGGGTCAAGTAAAAAACCATGTGGCAAGAACAAATTTCATTATGAGATACTTGAAGCAACTACTACAGGGATCACTAGATACAATAACAAAAGAAGATTGAAGCAAAGCTTCAAGACATGCTGAGACTTTGCAACAGGAAGATGTATAAAAAGATTTTCACATAGATAAATTCCTTGACTTATTTGTCATTGATCTTGACTCCTCTAATGAAGACGACGAATCGCCATAAAGCCAGTGTTTTTTACCAAGAATTTATTCATGTATTAATAAGAATATATATACAAATGAACGACTGTTTTTTTTTTTTTTTTCAAAAGAAAAGAAGTGTATTAAAAGATGCTATGTATAATCCCAATATGTATACAGCAGTATTTACTTTATCCTTTAATACAGAGAATGATATAGACTTGTGAAGGAAAGTGATCGAAAGAAGAAGAATTCTCCAATAAATATTTTGAGAAAGACCACCGCTCAACGGTCAGCTTCTATTAAAATTTCTATAGACTATTACTATTACTGTTGCTATTACTATTACTATAGACCAAGAAAAAATGAGCTGTAACCAGAAAGGGATCGAATGTAGTACTTATATGGCCTGTCATAGGACCCAATAACTCTCTAGCTGTAGTATCTCAACGGGTGGCAGGTGGCTTGATGATATAGAGGGAGGAGTTTTGGTGAAGCGGATGCCATTGGTAGAAGGCACTGGAGAGGGCTCATCAGGGAACCGACTCCTTAATGTAGGGGTAAGGGTGGGGAAAATAATGTAAAATAACTTGCGTAACTAAAATCAACTAGCAAACACCGTATACAGTAGTTTATAGAGGAATACCTTAACGTGGTGAAAGGGTTTATGTATCGTCATGAGCAGCAAAGCTATACTAGTCAGGAATACCTATACTGTGGGCGATCAAACAAAAGTCTCCCATCATCACCAGTCCTGACTGGCAAGCGTGGTGATGAAAACTGGTCAAACCCCAGACATGAATATAGACATGCCTGAGGACTTTGTCCTGCTGTGGACTTGACAAGGATGCCTTGTTGTATGTGTATATTTATATATATGTATATATATATATAAATTACATATATATATATATATATTTATATATATACTTATATATATATACACACACATACACACACACACACACACATATATATATATACACACATATATATGTATATATATATATATATATATATATATATATATATATATATATATATATATATATATATATATATAGTTACATAGTTAATGTTATAACAAAGTTGATTAATCACGTTTTGTATCACGATATCTGTCTCTGTGGATGACAAGCCAAATTTTCAATAGTGATAAATTGTTACATATCTTTCCAATATCTTCTTAAAATGAGGTTCCTGTTTTTTTGCGCGGGGAAATTGGTCAATATTTTTGTGCAAACAAGTTGAATCTGTGGGGAAATAGGCGAGCGACAAGGCTAAGTCATTTCGTCTGGGAGAATATTATCAGAGTTTTAGTTCAAGTTGCTTTGTATCATAAAAGTGTTGGCAATACCTAATTTTTATTAGGTTACTTTCCTTTTACATTAATTTTAATTAAAGCAGAGTGGTATTCTTTGTGTATTGTGTATTGTATAAACACATATATATCTCCCCTGCATAATAAAGAGAAAGTGTCTGATTATATATATATATATATATATATATATATATATATATATATATATATATATATATATATATATACTGTATATACTGTACATATATATGTATATTTATATATATATTATGTATATATATATACTGTATATATATGTATATATATTTGTTTATTATACATATGTATATATATATTATATATATAGATGTGTATATATTTTTAAGGTCACTCTCAGCGGCAAGACATAAAATGAACTCCTTGGTCTCTCCCTGTCCCTCGGGTATTAGGGAGAGGGAGTAGTCATGTGCTGGTGAGAGGGGCAATAGTTAGGAAAGAGTTAGGGCCTAGGAAGGGTTGATTTTTTGTGCGTATGGTGTTGGAAGGGTTGAATTTTTTTTGCGCGTGTGTATGCATATCTATCTAAATATTTAGCCGTCATTTTTGACGGGTCGCTTACACTGTTTTGTATATATATATATATATATATATATATATATATATATATATATATATATATATATATATATATATATATATATATATATATATATATATATATATAAACACACACAGTATATACTGTATGTATAAATGTAAATGGTTTTGACGATATTTTTATATATGTATACTCATTAGAGTATACTTTTTATCATTACTCATAAAAACGACATAATTTAGTTACAAAGCTTTGAAATTACTTCATGCATTTAGGTAGAAGTATTTTAGTCCATTTCTTTATAATTTATAGTCGTCCTTAGCTTCAAGAAATACTCCTTGAACTCTAATGCAACTGTGTTATGTTGAAGTCCACTTATAAGTTTGACGATTACACTTAAACACACACACGTGTATATATATATATATATATATATATATATATATATATATATATATATATATATATATATATATATATATATATATATATATATTATGCATAAATAGCATCATAATCATCACTCGTTACTAGTCCACTGCAGACTCAGACAAGTCCTTCCACACTTACCCGTCAATTATTCAGACAGTTGTTCGAAAATAATTCGTTACAATTGTTCGAAAACATTTGTTCGATAACTGTTGTTCGAAAAGTAATTGTTCGAGTCAACAGTTGTTCGAATTAACAATTGTTCGAAAAAGATAGTTATAGACAGGTGTTCGAAAGTATTGACTTCATAATCTACATTTTGTTAATGTTATGAGAATAGAAAAATAGTATTAGAGGATATACAAAAAAAAAAAAGGATAGAATGTACATAAATTTATTTTCTGAATAAAATAAAAATAATTGAATAAAATTTCCTAAGACAAGGTATCTGTGCTTACAAAATAAAATTATATGAAATGTTACGTAAATAATGGAAACATTACGGTATTCTAATAATTCATCTCTAAACAACTTCAAGTGCTCTACAGACTTCCGATATTTCTTTTGCCCTATATTACACTCTATTCCACTTCATGACTTATCGATATGAATTCTCTTCTCAGTGTTATTGCAAATGTCCAGGTAGTTGGATCATAACCAGACAGTTGATGAAGAAATCCGTAGTGCTATCATTCCGTTATATTGTTTGTCTTGGTTAAATCTTCTTTCATACTCTCATAACATGACGCATCTCAATTTTTAAGCTTAGGAGGGCAACAAGTATTCCTAAGACGAGGCCGCCAAAACTACGTATCTTCATAGTAGGTGACTATAGGCAAAGCTTCAGTTGGATATATATTTTCATCCATTAGTGTATTGAAAGTCACAATGACTCTATCTGCGGGAACGAACACAAAAGCTAACAACATGGGAATGTTTAACAAAAAGTCAACATCAGTGACAACGTTCTCTTGAGGCCGAATTCACACACTTTTCTATATACACACTGACACAAATAAAACGAAAACGCACTTAATGATAACTATATAGCAATTTTTCCTTAATTGCCCTTACCATAGCTTTATCATAGATTCAACATCTAAAGTCAGTTCTAACAAATTTGGTATAAACCAATAAGAATCATGAATTTTCTTGGAATACAAGCATTGAAATTAACAAAGTATTAACTAGATATCAGAGTACTATGGAACACCTTTTTTCGAGGAATTGTTCAAAATGTTTGTTCGAACAATTACTAAATCGAGCAAGTGGTTTTTGAAGAGCTATTTTCGAACAAATGTTTTCGAAGAATATTCCGTAAACCCCTTCTATAGTCATTCCATCGTCTTCTCTTCCGTCTCCTGCTTCTTTTGCAATGTCCAAGGATCCATTCTGTTATTCCCATTATAAGTCCTGCATATTTCCATTTCTTTTTCTTACTTGCTAAAATATCCTCTACTTGAGTTTGCTCTCGTATTCATGCTGGTTTTTGTTTTTGTTTCAAGTGTTTTTCCCATTATTCTTTCCATAACTCTTTGAGCTGTAACTAGCTTATGTTTTAATACTTTATAAAGGCTCGAAATTTCTGATGCCTAAGTCAATACTGGTATGACCATCTGATTAAATACTTTTCTTTTTAGAGGCAGTGGCATTTTAATTTTCTTTACCAAAAGCTCTCCATGCCATGCTTATTCTACTTTTAATTTTGGTCCTATGTCCTTGGGACACACACACACACACACACACACACACACATACACACACACACACATATATATATATATATATATATATATATATATATATATATATATATATATATATATATATATATATATATCATCATCTTCCTTATCGTCAGACGTTACCAGTTTATTGCAGAACAAAGGACTCAGACATGTCCTTCCACTTGCGTCTGTTTATGTTCTATCTGTGCCAGTCCACACCCGCATACTGTCTTAGTCCGTCAATCCATTGTCTTCCTTTCTTTTCCCGGCTTCTTTTACACTCTCAAGGGACCTATTTTGTTATTTTTAAAGTACATTGATTGTCTCACATTCTCATTAAATGTTCTGCCCATATCCATTTCTTTTTATTACAGATTATTATATCTTCTACTTTAGTTTGCAGTCGATGCCATGTTGCTCCTTTTATGTTTCTTATTGTTATTCTCACCATTATTCTTTCCATAGCTTTTTGAGTTGTATCTAGCTTATGTTCTATGGGTTTAGTAAGGCTTCAAGTTTTTTATGCATAAGGTAATACTTGTAGGATCATGTCATTAAATACTTTTCTTTTTAGAGAAAATGGCATCTTACGTTTCATAATCTCATTTTGTTTACCAAATGCTCTCTATCTCATGCTTATCATTTGAAATTCGGTCTCGTGTCCTGGAGAAACAATTACTGTCTGTCTTAGTACGTATATTCATTCACAATCTAGAAGTTTGTCCATAGCTCTTATTTTTGGTTTCTGCATTTTCATCTTAGTTTTACTCATATTCATTATTAGTCGTACATATCTGCTTTCCCTATTAAAGTCTTTTATCATAGTTTTGTAATTCTTCCCGTGATTCCCTAAACACAACTAGGTCATCTGCAAATCCTAAGCTGTTAAGGTATTCCCCATTAATATTAATTCCTACATTTTCCCAATCTAATTTCTTTAGAATTTCTTCTAGGCATACTGTGAATAATTTAGGAGCGATGGGGTCTCCCTGTCTAACCCTTTTCTCAATCGGAACTTTCTTACTATATTTATGTTGTTTTAAGATTGCTGTACTTAATGTATTGATATCTTCAAGTGTTCTAACATACGATTCTTCTATTCCTTGTTTTTGAAGGGTTTCATTACAGCCGTGTTTTTCACAGAATCTAAAGCTTTCTCATTGTCTATAAATGCCATACATATTGGTTAATCATACTCTGTTTATTTTACTATTAGCTGGATAATTGTATGGATATGGTCAGTTGTTGAATACCTACTTTGAAATCCTGCCTGCTCTCTTGGTTGATTAAAGTCTAGCTGTTTTTCTTATTCAGCGTAATATGATCTTTGTAAATATTTCAGATATTACGGAGAGTAAACTTATTGGGCGGTAATTTATTTGGTGTTTTGTCTCGATTTTTGTGAATTAGTATGATGATAATGTTTTTCAAACCTGTAGGTATAGAGCATTCTTGCAGAAATTTGTTGTAGTGTTCAGCGAGTTTTACTAATATGAAATCTTCTCCATTTATTATCAAATCAATTGTTACGCGATGTTATTCTGGTGCTTTGCCTCTTTTCATACCTTTATATGCTTTCCTTACTTCTCCTACTGTTACATCAGCTGTTTCATTATTTCTATTGGTGAAGTTATTTCTGGTATCAGGACAACTGCCCCCGGGACAACTGCCCCCTGACAACTACCACCGGGACAACTGCCGCCGTAGGACAACTGCCCCCGTAGGAAAACTGCCCCCGGGACAATTGCCCTCGTAAAACCCCTGGACAATGATGGAAAAAAATGAAAATACCTAACTAATAAAACCAATGTTTTATTATTGTTAATAAAAAATACATGATTTAAAAATACGTTTTAAAAAGATAACATTATATACTAAAATTTGTACATAGATGGGTTACAAAAATATTGAAAAGGGATTTAAATACTAGAATTTTAAATTGTGAGCTATGTATCTCAAAAATTCCAATACATCGCGGTTCTCAAATTCTTGCATAATGTTTGCTATTCGTATGCTAGAATCGTGATAGCGTTTCCGCTTAGGAGGTACTGGATGCCCAGCAAGTATTTGATTAATTATGACGCTGGATAGTGCCTGTTCTCTCTTCATAAATAAGCTTAATTTTTCCACGTTCACTTTTGACGAACTCCATGATGGGTTATGCCACTTCTTGTATTTCTTTCGAAAATAAACTATAACTTGTACGACCGATTAGACACTGGATCCTTCTTACTTTCTTTTTTTTTTTGTAAACATTTGTTTGACCATACAGAATTAGCTAATTGGCGATAGCTTTCGAAAATAAACAATAACTCGTACGACCGATTACCTAATTAGGAAATAACTACATAAATGGTAATAAATTTAGGAAATAGATACAATTATTTCTTCAATGACCGATTATGTAATTAGGAAGAATATCTTCATAAATTGTTACTAAAAAGTAATTACGTAAATGGCAATATGGAGGGCAATTTTCAGGGGGGCAGTAGTCCTACGGGGGCAATTGTCCTGGGGGCAGTTGTCGGGGGACAACTGTCCTGGGGGCAGTTATCTCGGGGGCGGTTGTCCTAGATCCGTTATTTCTTATATCACTATTGAATAGCATTGTATAGATATCCTCTGTTATTTTTATCACTCCATCTCTATTCTGGGTAATATTTCCATTTTCATCCTGTAAAATAAACTTCTGTTGGCGCCCTGTTCCAAGTCTTCTTTTCATCAATTTAATGCTTCATCCTTTATTTAGTGATTCCTCAATTTTGGTTCGATTGTGTTTACTAATATCTAGGGGTGTTAGTTTGTTTATTGTTTTAGATAGTTCTGCTACTTCTATTTCATCTCTTGGATTTTATTCACATTTCCAATCTTTTCCTTATTTTGGGCCTTTTCTGATAGTTTTCCTTGATCTTGTTTTGGAACTTTTCCACCTATCTCTTGTGCTGATTCGAATACGAATTTTATTAAATTACTCTTCGTTTCTTATTTACGGGCTTCCATTTTATCATGTAGCTATGAGTACCCATTTTGTATTGCTAAACTAAACCCAGTAGATTCTTTCTTGTATCGGAAGTGTTTATTTTCCTTCTTAAAATTAATTTGTTTCTGTCTTTCCTTAGATATAAACAAATTTTAATTCTCACTTTCTATGATCGCTTGACTTTTAACATATTTAACCCTGTTACATCTTGAACTAATACACACAAGACACACAAACATCCATATATATATATATATATATATATATATATATATATATATATATATATATATATATATGTATATATATATAATGTTTGTGTGTGTGTACAAACATATATGTATATATGACTTTCTACATTTTAATCTATATGTATGTGTATATATATATATATATATATATATATATATATATATATATATATATATATATATGTATATATATATATATATATATATATATATATATATATATATATATATGCGTGTGTGTGTGTGTGTGCAAACATATATATGTATATATGACATTCTACATTTTAATCTCATAAATATTGCTTAAACATAGAAGAAGAATATGTAAAGCCTTGTTTATGTTCGTGTAAAACCTGACGTTTGTAATGCCAGAATCAGTTCAAGTAGTTGTGATCTGACTTTTTGCTTGGTTGCTGGATTTATGAGATTCTAATTTTGCCATTATGAATTTGTTTGCCATTGATTGGGGACAAGGATATGATATAACCCTCAATTAATATTATCATTCTTGTTTACCTGTGACACGTGTGATCATAATTATCATCCCGCTAGTACGATGTTCAGACATAGGCGTTTGTCTTCAATGGTTCTGAAGAAAGTGTTCCGGAAGTGGTTTTATCATTCTCCTTGATAGCGTTATAAAGTAGTTGTCAGACTCTTCCATGGTCAAAGAATTATCGACTCCTCTAGCCGACATTTTCAATTAACAATAAGATTTTTCTTGAGAAGTTGCTAGGTTGGAGAAGATATTTTGTTGCATAAACGTAACTCAATATATCATAGACTGATAAAGCGTTATTTGTCTTTTCACAGGTTTTGCTGCACTTGTCCTTTTGCAATAATTTTTCTTATACAAGATACCTTTGGTATCTGCTCAGCTGGTTATTGGAGTAGCTATTCTTTACTTCCAAGTGGACAAACCTTTATCGTTCTTGGTAAGTTTAAGATTTTAGTTACGTTTTTCTCAAGTATTTCCAAACTTCATTATTCAGTTGGTTATATACTATTTTTTAAATTTGTTGCTACTCCATTTTTCATATGTAGTAGAACATTTATTTACAAAGGAAATGTATTCATGACAACACGTGAAATGAAACATGAATATAAGTTTAATGTATAAGGAGGGCAATAAGATAAGAATTAGCCCACTGCGATGTTGCAGCTTACATAGGAAAACAAAATAAAATGTGAAAGCTACGAGAGTGGGGATGAGCCCCAGAAAATTTATAGATTTGCATATTTAAAGAAAGCTGGGTAAGGAAAAATATAACCTCCACATCAGATTTGGCAAGATTGATTTCACTCCAATTGAAAGAAACCAGTTTTAGAATAATGTTTTTTTATTTGGAGTTTTTATGCCGTCGGCTCAGCTGGATGTAATTTGACCTGTTTGTTTATATATCAGGCGTCCGTAGGTTCATCCATCCCAAAGATTTTATATTTGGTGTGCATGTTCGATTAACGAAAACGATGTGTGGTCGACGTTCAGGTCATGCAGTATTTAAAAGTTAAAGGCCAGATTGAAATTTACCTCAGACATGGACTTTGTGTTTTACAAGCACTTCTTTATTATTCTGTTTTACGCTGCACACAGAATTGTCAATTGAATTTTTTTATAAATTACCTTTTTATGAAAACATGTAATTACTTTATATTAACTGACATACTGTTACTTTTTCGTTTGCTTTCATGATAACATCTTATTCAGCATAAACGTTGTAATCAGAATTTAGCTTAAGTGGGATAACAATGTATTTTGCTATTGATTTGGTCTTCAAACGTTTTCTCCCTTTATAACTAGTAAAGCTTAAAAGTGATTTGGATCATATTCATAAAAAAAATTCGTATAAACCAAAGGTCGAAATTATTGGTACGAACCCAGCGTTCATTAATTTAAGCCGCACGATATATATCCCTACTCGCTGCACAAAAGAGTCGGTTGTAGCTATTGTGTTCTGTGTTCAGCTTTCGGCTTATCTTCGTTGCTCTGTTCATGAAACATTCGAAATTTTTTTTTTTTTTTCTGAGCTCAGACGATTTGCCATTGGAAATTCTAGTGTTGTTTGCCCGTAATTCTCTCTCTCTCTCTCTCTCTCTCTCTCTCTCTCTCTCTCTCTCTCTCTCTCTCTCTCTCTCTCTCTCTCTCTCTCTCCTGCATGAAGTTGTCAAATGTGGCGAAAAGGGGAAAATTTTCTCAGAAATGTAACAATATTTATCTAACGTAAAGTGTGTGCAGTAGAAAAGAAGTTATTCGAGAATTTATATCTTTTTATACTGGTGTTCATTGACTATTGATGAAGACATTTTGTGCTTCGTATTACCTCTGTCTACTTCATGCTATGGTTTAGCTGACAATTTATTTAAGCATCGGTAAGAAGTGAGTGTTATTTACAATGCATTATTCGTGCATTTTCATAGCCAACATTATATCTTTCATATTGTTTGCTTTTGCCTTTTCCATGAATTATTTGTTATGGATTCATGTTAATATAAATATCAGAAAATTATTTGTAACTATTGAAATCTTCATATGTAACCCGAAAAAAAGTTTTCTCAATTTTATATCAATCGTAAATTCTTTCGTCCTTTAAATGTATTCATGTTAATTTAGAGCACGGTGGAATTAACCACATAAACTCTAGTAATCGTTCTTTTGAAGTTCATCTTGCCCTTACTGAAGATTTATTTTCAAGCTATAAATTTCATGCTCGATTTTAGGCCTACAGGCCAAATACCGTCGTTGCCTAAGTATATAGTAGGGATTTTGTTAATGAGGTGGAAGTACATGATAAGAGAGTGGTAGTTTAGATAGATATAAAGGGTGTTTCTGCCATTTTAATAACCCCCTTTAAGATTAACTGGGAGGGTAACTCGGGAACCTGAATTGTTAGGGTGACTTCAAGCAGAATATCGAAGGAAGAAAGATAACGGAAAATCCTGGGAAGTCGCCAGATTGAGATAGACAGTTAATTTGCAGAAGTTTGTATAGATTGTTTTAATTAAAGATTAGGAGCCATTATCAGGAAAGTTTAAATGGGACTATTATATCAAACAATAACGAAGGGTTCAGGAGACTTCCAAAGGTAAAATTTGTATATAATTTCCATGCGATTCCAAATACTTTATGATACCTGCCTTTCAGCAATGATTGATAAACAGCACGGAAAATTAATGACCAGCTTTCAAGGGGAGAGTAATCTCAAACAGTTCCCTTAGTATGATTTTGTGTTTAGCCAAAATATTGCAGGTATTAAAGTTCCATAAATGTGGTTGAAGAACAGAAACGGCAAACCTCCGGGATAAGTTTTGGACTAAATTCACGTAAATAGTAGATATAGACTAGCAAGTGCAACATGGAATGGATATTGTTTATGAGATCAAAATGGTCCCTCATTGATGTCGCTCACTTTTATTATTATTATTACTAGCCAAGCTACAACCCTAGTTGGAAAAGCAAGATGCTATAAGCCCAAGGGCTCCAATAGGTAAAAATAACCCAGTGTGGAAAGGAAATAAGGAAATAAATAAATGATGAGAATAAATTAACAATAAATCATTCTAAAAACAGTAACAACGTCAAATCAGATACGTTCTATATAAACTATTAACAACGTCAAAAACAGATATGTCATATATAAACTATAAAAAGACTCATGTCAGCCTGGTCAACATAAAAACTTTTGCTCCAACTTTGAACTTATGAAGTTCTACTGATTCAACTACCCGATTAGGAAGATCATTCCGCAACTTGGTAACAGCTGGAATAAAACTTCTAGAATACTGTGTAGTATTGTGCCTCATGATGGAGAAGGCCTGGCTATTAGAATTAACTGCCTGCCTAGTATTACGGACAGGATAGAATTGTCCAGGGAGATCTGAATGTAAAGGATGGTCAGAGTTATGAAAAATCTTATGCAACATGCATGATGAACTAATTGAACGACGGTGCCAAAGATTAATATTTAGATCAGGAATAAGAAATTTAATAGACCGTAGGTTCCTGTCCAACAAATTAAGATGAGAATCAGCAACTGAAGACCAGACAGGAGAACAATACTCAAAACAAGGTAGAATGAAAGAATTAAAACACTTCTTCAGAATAGATTGATCACCGAAAATTTTGTAAGACTTTCAATAAGCCAATTTTTTTGTGCAATTGAAGAAGACACAGACCTAATGTGTTTCTCAAAAGTAAGTGTGCTGTCGAGAATCACACCTAGAATTTTAAAAGTCATACAAATTTAAAGAAACATTATCAATACAGAGATCCGGATGTTGAGGAGCCACTGTCCCTCACCTACTTACAATCATACATTGAGTTTTATTAGGATTCAACTTCATACCCCATAATTTGCACCATGCACTAATTTTAGCTAAGTCTTTATCAAGCGATTCACCAACCCCAGATCTACATTCAGGGGATGGAATTGATGCAAAGAGAGTAGCATCATCTCCATATACAACAAGCTTGTTTTCTAGGCCAAACCACATGTTATGTGTAAATGGTGTGAAAAGTAATGGGCCAAGAACACTACCCTGTGGAACACCGGATATCACATTCCTATACTCACTATGGTGCCCATCAACAACAACTCATCGAGATCTATTACTTAAAAAATCAATAATAATGCTATAAATTCTATGAGTCATACTATGAAAATAAAGTAATGTAAATTACGTGCAAGAATTTTAAAGGATTTGTAGTGGTTCTCACTTGAAGCACCTGGGTGTAAGTAACAAAGTATAAGGCTGTAGTGTATATTAGTCTGAGGAATTTTAAACACAAAGGAGGTTGGTTTTGTTGATAAGAAATGCAATCCAAGTGTTCGACAATTTACTTTTACTTTGTGCGTGGCATTGTAATACCTTTGAGCTTTTATGATATTCAGTATTGTACAAAGTTAATTATATGAAATGACCACACTGCAGCATTTGCTTCTATATTCTTCTTAACTTCGGTATTTCATTTCTTAATTACAAAGATAAAGGTTTCACATTTATTGCTATTTTTTGAAGACATGGGTTGATAAAAGAGAATAAGTAATCTACACAACGAGTTTGATTTTTTCTTATTTCCGTATTTTCTCTGGATATAAAATCATACGATCATATTAAGCTCAATATATTATTATTATTATTATTATTATTATTATTATTATTATTATTATTATTATTATTATTATTATTATTATTAAAGTTTAACCAGACCTGTGAATTGAAATTTATGTATATAATTTTTGTTTTGTTTTTCAAACTAATGATTTTTCCTAACTGAAAACGTTCTTGAAATGGTCTTTATCGTTGAATATCTCCTTTTCGATTCAGAATGAATATATACAGCCATGTTTACGCACCACTGCCCACTGGAAACTATATTTAATTTGACATGTTAAGGGCCCTATCGTGGGGTTCATCAACTTCACTTGAGAGTTTATGAGACCGAAAATGGATCTGTGATGAAGGAGGCCCTTAATGGGTCAGTGGGGTTCATTCCACGGGTTGTTATTTCCTTCATCCATTGCTAATGTACCTTGCGTTTATTTTATTATTTCATACAATGATACTATCCTTATCATAGTTTACTCTTCCATTAATTGTTTTCACGTAATTATTACTACCATGCTGTAGGTTTCTTGGTCGACCATTGCTATTATGTCTAGTTTATTTTTTTTTTTTTTTTGCGTTTATATCGCCACCATAGGGGATTATACTCAGCGGAGTGAGAAATGGACACTAAAGTACCTGGCTTTAAACTGATTCCCCTACTGGTGCCACGTCTCCACAGATCCCCATATCTCTCTCTCTCTCTCTCTCTCTCTCTCTCTCTCTCTCTCTCTCTCTCTCTCTCTCTCTGTATGTATATATATATATATATATATATATATATATATATATATATATATATATATATATATATATATATATAGTAGGAGAAATTATTCTAAATTTTGTTCCATACCACCATTAAGATATAATTCAATGAATATTTTGTATTAACACTAAAAGCATCCCCCCTACTAATCGTGGTATATGAACAGGGGTCCAGCCATTCTCATTTGCCAGACGCTGCCGAGATAGAGAAAACATTGGAAAAACACCAATTTATATAGACACAGGGAAAGAGAGAAAAGAAAAGAGACCGAGATTAAGGGGGAGGCGTTGGAGAGCGGCTGCAGGCTGGTGATCTGTGGAGTGGCGAATCGTTTATAGCCAGGTGCCCTCCTCTGTCCTCTATTTTTCGCTGCGTTGAGTAGAGCTCGTTCAATGATAGTGTTTCTTGTATTTCTTTTCTATCTTGACCCCATTATCGTTAGCGTCTTAATTATTGTT